>NC_092275.1:8014041-8091541 GCF_036320965.1 Panulirus ornatus | reverse complement strand
ATCTCACTTCGCGACGCCACTACACAGAAAAGCAGTCATTTCAGATCACATTTTCAAAGGCAATAATTATGCAAATACAATTACGTCTGCCAAATTTGTTTCGGATCGTTTGTTGCATATATCAAAAATTTCGATAAACTAAGTCATGATGTCTTTGACAATTTTCCACTTAGGTAGAAATAGTTATTTCAATTTATATATCGTTTTATAGGCTAACCCGATCACCACTCATGGAAATAGTATACCTATGTAGATAAATAAATAAATATATATATATATATATATATATATATATATATATATATATATATATATATATATATATATATATATATATATATGACTCAAAGATGTCATTATTTACATCTGCAGACATAGAGCAGACCTCAGTATCCACCAACACTACATCGTTCTTCTCCGTCCACAGGTGTAATAAAATCCTTTCCTGGATGTGTATTCACCTCCCCAGGGCAGCTGTCCTCACCATAGCCGACCTCGGGGATAAGAAACCCCCATCAGGCAAGGCCTTAGCATTGTAGTTCCACCTCCCTAGGAAGGAGAGGCAGGCGAGAGAAGACACCCTTAGGGACGAATCATTCGTTGAAAAAACAAAGAAGATGGTGAGACACACTCTCTCTCTCTCTCTCTCTCTCTCTCTCTCTCTCTCTCTCTCTCTCTCTCTCTCTCTCTCTCTCTCTCTCTCTCTCTCTCTCTCTCTCTCTCTCTCTCTCTCTCTCTCGGGGCCCCCAGAGCTTGTTGTCTCTGTTAAAAATGTATGGCCTCCCACTGAGGTATATCCTCTCGAGACGGGAGAAGGAACCAAAATTCGTATGGAAGCCATTCCTCTTTCAAAAGAATGTTCTTTTATGTATAATAACACAGATTCCAGACTCCCTGAGCACTCACTCCTCTTCAGATATATGGACAAGGAACAAATGTGTAAACAGAGAGAGAAAGCCCACAGTATATCTTTTTTTTTTTCCTCTCGCGTCTAGAGTTTAATCATTAAACACTTTACAGTAGACTGTCTCTCCTCGCTCTGCCTGGGGATAGTCTCTGTCTTCTTCAAAGGTCAAAAGGAAAGAAAAGAAGAAGAAGCTATTCTTACACGAATTTTTTTTTCTTTCTGTATATTTCCCTGGTTCGTCTTTCTTTGAAGTCTCGACGTTGTACGGAAGATGTCAAGGACGCCAGAGCTATGGAGAGATGGTAAAAAGGACTAATGGTAAACATACGAATGGAAGAAGAGTGACTCGTATAGAAACGTTTTAATCCTAAAACCAAGAGAGAGATTTAGGTAATTAACTTACATTAGTATTTTCCAAGAAAATATTTAATAGTCAGAATGACCAGATGCATAAACATCCGCTTTTGATACAATATATTGTCCCCCCCAAAAAAAAATATCAACAAAAGAAAGGAAACGTGTTTACTAAACAACATGTAAGCTATAAACCTTTGATCGAACTTGCCTGATCAATCGTATTATAAATTCATATATAATATCTGTGTTATTGAACCTAACTGTGCAGCAGTTCCACTTAGGATATAAACATATTTAGGACATTCATGAAAATCTGAGTGGCGAATCATTCCCTCATGCATTATTCCGACGTAAACAAACAGTATTTTGAATAATGAATAAACCAGAAGTTGAGGACTTGTATGTCAAACACTCGCTGATCCACCTTATATAAAGTTTACCTTTACAATGCTTGCAAGATGGAGTAGAGCGATACCCCGATCATATCTTTATATACGATGCTATCCGACTATAATGGCAGAACTGAGAATATATAGGTTTGAAGTCTAAACATCTCCACGAGTGAAGAGGATCAAGAAGGTATATGGTATTATATGGTGTCTTGAACATCATTAATGCACGTGAAGTCAGCCACCCCTACGACCTTGTAGGATTCCTGGAGCACAGATGAGGGAAGGAGAGCTGCTGCTGCTGCTGCTGCTGCTGCTTCTGAAAGTTGTACCAATGACAGAGCCTGAGTCAAGGACTGGGTTCAGCAAACATGAGTTTTTGTGAGTGTGCAGGTGTAGGTGTAAGGCCCCTGGTCAGGAACTTGGGAGAAGTAAACACGATGAGTGTGTTATTGGGTGATTGAGGTGTTGAGCTGTTTCTAGTCAAGGTTTGGCTCTAGTAATCACAGTGTATTGAGTGTATTAGGCGTGTGGGGGTGTAAGTGTATAAGGCTGTCGGCAGAAGGGGGTTTCTATAAGAATCAGACGATTGCCTGGGAAGGATTAAGCTACGTGGGTGAAAAGGAAGAACGAGGATGATGAAACTGGAAGCCACTCATGAGTCTTCAGGTGTTTTTCTTCTCCATCCTTTCCTCTCCTGCTGCTCCTTATCCTCCTGTCCCTTGCCACTATTCCCATAGTCCTCCTCATCTCCTCCCATTCTTACGTTTCTCTGTCTATCCATTCTATTTTCTTTATTATCTTCCTTTCGCATGAGACTAATCTTCGTTTATTTTCCCTTGTCTTTCTATTTCCTTTAGTTCGCCTCTGATTTTTCCTCTTGGCCTCTTCCTCATCCACCTATAGCCCCCAGAAGAGAGGACTTCGCTTCACAGGCTCTCAAGGATCCGTGAAATCCTTGATATATTGCACTTGAGGTGAGGTTTTTACCGACCTGTCTTTCTTGCCGTTCGCTGTCACGCATTATTTTCCACATTAATCACTTCCATGTTTGATTCCAAGAATAAAACTGTTGCAGATCATGAAACTGATTATATCTGATTATTTGACTAATGAAAAAAATTACAGCTGTATGAATGATATATATATATATATATATATATATATATATATATATATATATATATATATATATATATATATATATATATATATATATATATATATATATATATATATATATATATATATATATATATATATATATATATATATATATATATATATATATATATATATATATATATATATATATATAACTTAATTCACGGCAAAGAAAAAATGTCTAAATCACACGCGAATCAAACAACGGATTCTCCACCACAAAAACTAGACATGAAGATTCCCTTCGTCCTTAGCGTCAAGAGAACTTACATTCACCACATTCAGTACCACAGAAACAACACAAGAGATCTACTGTAACTATAGTGTCTCCGTCTTACAAAATAGACAAAAGAATATCACACAGCCTCAGTCTTAACTACATCAGATGCGCACATCCCAGCGCCCAATTCGATCTGGAATCTACCACAAGAACTGGAAGTCTATAAGACTCTCATCACAGCCAACAGGCCTTCAGCATGATATCCTCGCTGTAGCAACAATGTAATCAGCGAATTCGCATGCAAACGAGGAGGCTGTAAACACCTTCATAAAATGGAGTATTTGGGAACCGCCACCGTATGTAGACGTATGACTCTACCCTTCTAGCAAGCCGCCTATGGAAAACCCACCATGGGGCTAGCCTGACCAGACAACAGAGGGTAGATTGGACATACATACTCGAGTGATACTGAAGACACCAAAAAGGGATTTTCATTATATCACAGAAACTTTCCTTCATCTGGTTAAATGACTTACAGTCATTTACAAACTACTGGATATTGTCGTGCACTACATCCTGTTATCGACCAATCACTGAAAAGTGTTCATGGAAGAGGCCAGTAGCCGAGTTCCATACGTTGCTACTTTTACGTCCGCTTCTCCAGCATAGAGACATCCTCACTTGTCAACCTGACGTGTTCCTAAAGGTGTTCTAGTGATGGTAGGGCGAAAAGCTATCAATTTCCATAGAGGACGTTTGCAAAAAGCTTCGCTACAACTCGCCAAAGATGAGAAGGTTACGATAAATGATTATTTCCAGCGGGTTGTTAATTTGCACGATGATAGAGCCAAGCTAAACGTGACTCTTCAAGCAGGCAGAGTCCTGTAGCACCCAGGATAAGTTCCCAAGTGCACTTTCGTGTAATGATCACATCGTCAGGGGACATACAAGAATGAGACAGAAGACGGAGAACAGTTAGTTGATGTATATGTAAGAGACGTAGCTAAGACACCATTGGTAAAGAAGTGAGTGTGTATGTGTATGTGTGTGTGTGTGTGTGTGTGTGTGTGTGTGTGTATGTGTGTGTGTGCGCATTTAATCATATACATATATCTTTTCTTATTGATCTACCTCCTCTTTCATACACACACACACACATAAAAAAGGAAATGGCAGTACCTGTGAATACGGCGAAAAGAAGACCCATCTATGTTTGACGTGGTATCTGGTGGTGCAAAGGCAGCAGTCACTCTGGACAAGCCAGGATGATTTCCACGTCCACAGTTGACTGAGCTGAATGGGCTGGACAAAATGGAGCCAGGCGATAGCGTGGGCCCGCGCCAGCTGCAGTAATTTCAAGCTAAATTCTAACAATCACGAACCATCGCAAGCAACCTCGGTTGGATTGACGGGATCAGACAGCCAAATATATTTTCGTAACCTAACCTCGAAACAGGAAAATGATTTGGATGTTAATTGCATTCATATTCATATATATATATATATATATATATATATATATATATATATATATATATATATATATGTATATATATATATATATATATATATATATATATATATATATATATATATATATATATATATATATATATATATTTGTGAGTGTAGATAATTTTTTTCACGACTTTTTGCCCAGAATTTTCACACCTGGATCATATGACTGCCAGCAAAAAACATAAAAAAAAAAAAACCCATCATCCCATAAATGATAATGAAACAAAAGCTTCCTGTCACCAACCATTCACATGACGTCCTCACACCCACAGTTGTTGACCTCTAACGAGCCAGGCCAACACAACGGCGTCCGGGTGCTAGAAAAATTAAAAAAATAATCAATTCCAAGACACTTCGTTAAAATCTACATCTCAGATCACGTCATGTTTACATCATTCATTGTAATCATTTAGCTTTCGCATGATCTAATTGTGGTTGTGCTGATTTACCTCAGTGTACCAATACTTTGTGGTGTAATGACCCTAAACCACTTAGATAATTTGGACAAAAAAGTGGATAAATATGCAGTGGTAACAAAAAAAATTTCACTGACTAATATTAGTGGATTACATGTGCTGAGGTACAGGCGTTGCCCCAGGGCCTTACGGTGGATTAAAAGAGATTTCGCAAGACCCAAATGCAGGCTGGGTGGTTACCCTACCTCATTAAGCCATGAGGATATAAGGAAGATGAAGTATATAGTTAAGGTTAGTTGGAGATATCTTACATGTCATGGTCACCTGAGGGATGATAAGTATCATGCTTTAACAACATTCACGTGACCCAGGTTCGAAACCCGGGTACACAGTGGTGTATAAAAGAACCTACAGTGGTTGTTTGTCTACAATATATTCATATGTTCTTACGTTATCATCCTATATCATATAGGTAGTGATGATAATGGAAGTAATGAAGAAACTAGTAGTAATGATGATAATAGTAATTGTTATCATTATTGTTATTGTTATCATTATTATCATCATTACTATTATTATCATTGTTATCATTATTATTATTATTATCACTATTATTATAATAATCATTATTATTATTAACATCATAATCGTTATCATTGGTAGAAGTAGTCGTATAGTAGTAGTAGTAGTAATAGCATTAGTAATAGTAGTAGTAGTAGTAGTAGTAGTAGTAGTAGTAGTAATAGTAATAGCATTTGTAGTAGGACAATGAGTATCTTGCATTAATATCAAGTTTGGCTGGGGAAGCGTTAAGAGCCACCTGTCTTAATTAGATCTTTATCAAAACAGATCAGAAACTGTATCAACCGATAACTGGAGTTTCATCCACTTCACATGTATTAGAGACACATATCCTCTATCAAGATAACACGCTTCACACAGTTTTCCATACCTTCCCTACATTCCTCCAGACAAGCTGAACACACAGTTACGAAACATATGTACGAGCCAAAGTAACATTTCTAGAGCATGTTGGGTCTGCGGTGTCTGAACACACACTCTTGTGCGGTTTTATATTACTCTGGGAAGGAGAGACCATTGTCGAGAAATAACAACAGATTTAAAGGTATTGGTTCTCTACTGCCCGGCATTTTTCCAGGCAATTTAAACTGTACAGTCCTCCATCCGTTGAGATATGGTGCATTTTGCCGACTACCAAAAAATGGAAGGAGGTTTTCTCTGTTCTTTATATATATATATATATATATATATATATATATATATATATATATATATTTCTCTACACTCTGAAGGTGAGTGACCTAATGAAACCTGGATTCAGCTCTCCAGCTATTACTTCAGTTTCTGCAGGCCTCGCTCGCGTGTACAATGTGTGCAAAATAAGCGCAATTATCCTAATTAAAATGCTGGTCAATATTTGATAAGTTTAAACAACTTGGCGCACCGTATATCTCAAACATTTGGTGGTTACTTGAATCTTACTTGCTACTCTACTGAGCGCATTAGTTCACTGCATTGTATTTCTTTTCACACACACACACACACACACACACACACACACACACACACACACACACACACACACACACACACACACTGCTTGCTAGCCAATATCAGACTCGCATTCAACATAGACGGAAAAATTTCCCTGGCTATTCATAGAGCGAGACTGAGTTATGTCTCTCATGTCTAGTCATGGCACCAGAGGAAACACAATGGTATGATTGATAAGTCCCAGGAGAAAGAGACAGACGTTATATCAGAATTAGGAAACCTGAACTACAAGGATAGGATAATAGCCACACAGCTCTTCCACCTTATAGGAAAGAGATAGAGACGTGATTTGAGAACAGCCTATTGAAGGTAAACAGTCCTTAACAAGGTGAAGTACCAGAGGCATCACAAAGTCCATGATCAGGAGTTGAGAAAGAGGATGGATGAAAAGATATAGAGAGATACCTGTGTAGTTGAGAGACGATGGATGGTTGAAATGGTCTGAGCAAGGAGACAGTGACCGCCGGAAGCATACAAAGAAATGAAAGTTATCTTGATAGCGCAGGAAATACAGAAGATTGGGCCAAGCGAGTATAAAACTCTCTCTCTCTCTCTCTCTCTCTCTCTCTCTCTCTCTCTCTCTCTCTCTCTCTCTCTCTCTCTCTCTCTCTCTCTCTCTCTCTCTCTCTCTCTCTCTCTCTCTCTCTCTCTCTCTCTCTCTCTCTCACACACACACACATACACACATACACTCTAGGAGCAGGTCCCAGTGAGTGTAGAGTTCACCTTACCGTAAAAATAGGAATTTACTCGCCTCTACACTCAAATATCTCCCTCTCTCCCTGTCATGTGTAAGGCATTGAAACCAGGGCACACCATCCACTCCAAAGTACCACAGACTCTTCTATGGTGTACGCCGAGCGATTCTTCTCCCTTGGCTCAGATCGTAAATAGCCCATCGCCTCATGTATGTCACATCGTTCCATTTCATTGTATCCCAAACACCCTTCTCGTTCTCCTAAATGTTCAGAACCCTATAAACCAAAAGTTAGATTTAACCACTTCATATGCCCTGGTTCAGGTCACTGACAGCCTATCGTCCCCTCATATACCACATCGATCCATTTCATTCTATCAGATGCACGCCTCTCACACTCCTGAATGTTCCTGACCTTATACGCCAAAGCTTCCCTTCTTCCATTTGCTTCATAATCTCCCTAATCCCACTCACTACCTTCACTATGATACGTAGATTTTCTTAGTCAGTCTTTCCTCATTTATCTTCCTCATATGTTCAGACCATTACAGGTCTAAGTGTCAGAATGCGCTTACTAGAACAATTGTATCTTACACTGTCATTCCTTGCACATAAGGCCCGCTATACACGTCATACTGTGATGTCATCATGCATTTCTCATCCAATAAGTCCTTTCCTATGCTTTCAATGTCCAAGACTCACGCCCATACGACACTGTCAAGAATGTTATATATTGATACATTCCAAACTTTGCTCCATTTGACAAAACCTCTTCTCCTACACAATAGAAAGCATATATATATATATATATATATATATATATATATATATATATATATATATATATATATATATATATATATATATATATATATATATATATATATATATATATATATATATATATATATATATATATATATATATATGATATTTATATGTGTGTGTGTGTGTCTGTGTGTGTTTGTATTATGTAACCCATCCTTTGCTTCAACTGCACAGCCAAGATATCATCCACAAAACCTCCAAACGTCTCTTACAGGGACGTCTTCAAATACCCCGACCTTCTCTTTCTTAACCTCGGGCGATCTCCTCTGGTCTCCCTCGTTAGCTTAATTGCTGCCTATTGTCTCCTTTGAAAGGGATTCCAGGACTTTCGCCCGTCAGCTGACCTTGTAGGCAAGGCGACGTCCAACTTCAGGGACCTGCTAACCTCCTTTATAAACTGTCATCGTAACCCTTAATTATCCGCCGACTAATTGAGGGGGACCAAGGTTCCCTCAACCCCTCGCTGAGGTCCTGAGGGCACAAAATAACACTCAGGGTTATGATACTGGAACTACTGATCTTCCAGGGAACATCCATCACAAGTTTGTGCTACGGTTTGGGAAGCTGACGTGTGTGTGTGTGCGTGTGTGTGTGTGTGTGTGTGTGTGTGTGTGTGTGTGTGTGTGTGTGTGTGTGTCTGTGTGTGTGTGTGTGTGTGTCTGTGTCTGTGTGTCTGTGTGTGTGTTTAAAATGGAGATACAGATAAACAGCTGTGTCATTGAATTCAGGTAGCCGTTCGGCTGAAAACACACTGTTGGATGTTGGTAATGATAATTCACTAATTGATCCTAAGGGAGCTTAAGATCATCAAGGTAAGGCTAGATACTTCTATACTTTGGATAGGTACATGAGTGAGAACTGTCAACACAGTACTGGAACCTTTACAGAGCTGTAACTCAACCAAGGCGAAAACATTCATCACTGAATATTCACCATTAAGAACATAATATTAATGTTCACCATTAAGAACATGATATATGTCAACACAGTATTACTGCAGGCCAACAAATATATAACTTTACATCACTTAATGTATACCATTATAATGTATCTGAACACAGGACCACTGCACTTCAAAGAATACGTAACTACATATCACGAAAAGCTCAAAGAAACAATATTAAGTGTATGATAGAATCAATCATACAATTTGCTCTGTAAAGCTCCCAGAACTGACGTACAAATAAGTGTAGGAATGCTAAGTTATGTGCTTGCTTAACTTTGTTCATGGAGTGTGTAGGACATTCACAGTCGGGGGTCGTACAGACACAAGAAGTCTGTACGACCACTGGTTGGTACGAGGCGATCGCGCCTGACCCTCGAGGATGTTGTTATTAAGTCACTGTGGTCAGCTGGGTTACAACTTCAGCGGTCGCTGTGGTCAGCTGGGTTACAACTTCAGCGGCCGCTATGGTCAGCTGGGTCACAACTTCAGCGGTCGCTGTGGTCAGCTGGGTCACAACTTCAGCGGTCGCTGTGGTCAGCTGGGTCACAACTTCAGCGGTCGCTGTGGTCAGCTGGGTCACAACTTCAGCGGTCGCTGTGGTCAGCTGGGTCACAACTTCAGCGGCCGCTGTGGTCAGCTGGGTCACAACTTCAGCGGTCGCTGTGGTCAGCTGGGTCACAACTTCAGCGGTCGGATGGCCGAAGAATGTCAGTGTCATGTTGTGTACACTGAGGTGACCACAGCCACGACATAAGGCCTCTCTCTCGAGAGAGAGAGACTCTCGCTAAGTCACTGGTTGATTGGTTCGCTGATTAAAGTACCTGATTTAAATATCTCTTTCACAATCACATTCACTGGAGGTAGATACATTATTATAAAGATGGTAAGTTCAATCAGACGTAATCCAAGTTTATATCTACATCAATATCTATCTATCTATCTATCTGTCTATCTATCGATATATATATATATATATATATATATATATATATATATATATATATATATATATATATATATATATATATATATATATATATATATATATATATATATATACATATATATATATATATATATATATTTTTTTTTTTTTCAAACTATTCGCCATTTCCCGCATTAGCGAGGTAGCGTTAAGAACAGAGGACTGGGCCTTTCTCGGAATATCCTCACCTGGCCCCCTCTGCTCCTTCTTTTGGTAAAAAAAAAAAAAAAAAAAAAAAAAAAAAAAGCTGGTAGAAAAGCTGTGAGAAGTATATATCAAAGGTGTGAGGAGTGTATATGAGTAGGAGTGAGAGGGAGAGAGTGGGAAGAGTGAGTGTGAGCTGGAACTATAATAACAAGGTATTATCTCATTATCTAACAGTTTTAGCTGTCCAGATCATGAACAGATGACATTTCTAAGTACTCCCTGCATTTCTCATCATGAAAGTAATTCTATGACTTTAAAAAGAATTCTATAAATTATTAGTACCAAGTAGATAAGATATTCCTTATTTTAATCTATAGTCTACCTCAATACAGTACTGTGTTCTTAATATAATCTTTAGTCTACTTTAGTAGAGTGTTGTATCCTCATTGTAATCTTTAGCCTACTTCAGCATAGTACTGTGTCCTTAATGTAATCTTTAGCCTACTTCAGCATAGTACTGTGTCCTTAATGTAATCTTTAGCCTACTTCAGCATAGTACTGTGTCCTTAATGTAATCTTTAGCCTACTTCAGCATAGTACTGTGTCCTTAATGTAATCTTTAGCCTACTTCAGCATAGTACTGTGTCCTTAATGTAATCTTTAGCCTACTTCAGCATAGTACTGTGTCGTTAATGGAATCTTTAGTCTACTTCAGCATAGTACTGTGTCCTTAATGTAATCTTTAGTCTACTTCAATACAGTACTGTGTCCTTAATGTAATCTTTAGTCTACTTCAATACAGTACTGTGTTCTTAATGTCATGTTTAGTCTACTTCAGCACAGTACTGTATCCTTATTGTAATCATTAGTCTACTTCAGCACAGTGTTGTATCCTTATTGTAATCATTAGTCTACCACAGTACTGTGCTGTTAGGTTACTGCAGTTTACGGTATAATTATCTTAATCTATAGCACGTCATGATTCCCTTCGTTTTTCAGATCAAACAGGAATCATTTAAAATATTCATACTGAGCAACTCAAGATACGGTATTATATAATGTACTATAACATTAACTAATATGTATATGATACAGTGTTATATAATGTAATATAACATGAACTAATATGTATATGATACAGTATTATATAATGTAATATAACATGAACTAATATGTATATGATACGGTATTATATAATGTAATATAACATGAACTGATATGTATATGATACAGTATTTCACAATGTAATATAACATATAACATATTTTGATCTGTTGATAGTCATCCAGTTCATCAACATGCCTGTATGCGATATACATCTAAATGTTCATTTACATATAAACAAAATATAGCTACTAAATTATAACCCCTTCAGATGTATACCCCAAATGGTAGATTCTAATACAATAACCATTTCTATATTCTCGAACCATTGCAATACGAACTTTGATATCATTACCAGATATATTTTCTATAACAAAGATATCCTTAGGCCGCTATAATATCGAGATTAGCCTTTTTTTCCCTGCTATAAAGTATAGCTTTAGCTTGTTAGTTATCTATATCATAAAGGCTTATGGCTTCCTGTCACAGGAGCCTACAGTTGTATTATTTGACAACCAATAATCGACCTTGTGGCTTATACCGCGAAAGTCTACAGCATATGTGATCCAAGCTTCATCTGTGTACAGCTGAACTAAGCTGACTCATTCGATTCAGCAGGTAAACAAAGCTGACCCATTTGATAAAAAGGTAAACTAGGCTGATCCTTAAGTAAACTGATCCATTATAGTCTACAGCATGTGTGAACTAATTCATTAGAGTCTACAGCTAGACTAATTCAGTCCACTAGGTTCTTAAGCTAAACTGCTTCAGTAAAATCTGCAGATAATTTAAACCAACCCATTGTATCCTGCAGCTTACCTGAACTGACCCATTAGAATCAAGAGCTAAACTATAGTGACCTATTAGAATTTTAATAGCCTGCCATATTAGTTGTGTTTTATCAAGCTTCAGTTCAACAAGATTAAAGGCTTAAACCCATTAATCCATTAAGCACGACGCTTTCCCTTGATTTCGATGGTAGGGTCATTAAGCAAGATTAATGAGTATGACAGTACGTATGGGTGTTATGGTATAGCCATTAATGGTCTTATTGTTGGTATATTGGTTCGATCAAAGGCTACGCCAATATACCTTCGGATCGTATCGTCGTGCTCCAGGGTCGTACCGTCATGTCCAAGGGTCGTACCGCCATGCTCAAGGGTCGTATCGTACCGTCATGCTCAAGGGTCGTATCGTACCGTCATGCTCAAGGGTCGTATCGTACCGTCATGCTCAAGGGTCGTATCGTACCGTCATGCTCAAGGGTCGTATCGTACCGTCATGCTCAAGGGTTGTATCATTGTGGTTAAAGCGTCGTATCATCTTGATCAAATGGTCGTTAGATCGTGGTCGAAGGGCTGAGTCATCTTGTTCAAATGGTCGAACCATCTTTCTCAAGGGTCAAGCTTCATAAGATTTCTTTCAATTTTCTTCCTTCATTCACCCAGCTTCCTATATGCTCAGGAAGGATCCCAGATGACTTCATTTCCTTGCTCAGGATCTCCACCATCTATGCCACCCAGACTAACATTACCCTATCTAACAGACTTACAGTCAACAAATCACTGATTTAACGCATTGCAGTTTTTCTTCCCCTCCCGCCTCTGTCTCTGAGCATTTCAACTCAGGCTTCCGTGATGACTGTGTCGTGTCGTGGGAACACCGTACTCGCTCGCTGGGTGGAGTTGGGGGTTGGGAGGGAGGGTGAGGAGGTGGGAGGGGGTCGTTCAGCTAATGCTAGGGAGGTGGGGGAGGGGTGGGTGGGGGAGGGCGTTCGGTTAATGTCAGCGAACACAAATGGCCCGAACACAAATGGCCCGAACACAAAACGACGAATGTTGGTGTTTCTTCGAAGCCACTGGCAATGGCGTTTGCTCTTGGTGTTACACAGACGTGTGACATATCCAGCACTTTATTGATCTATAAAGAAAGTAAGACGATAAGATAGGAAAGAAATATTGCCTGACTTATTTTGCTTATTTTGGTCATTGAAGGGGATAGCATTGTACGGGATACGCCACAATAAGTGAGCTTGCCATATGTATCGGAAAGATAAGGAGAGATAACAGGAGACTAATCATCCTATATAAAAAAAAACTACTTATCTATTGACAGCAGAAAAATGCCCGCCATTTAAGACAGGATTATGTAATCCTGTTTCAAATGAGACTGGCTTAGTTACTCTCTTTTTTTTATGTTAGCTGAGACGGAACGGGCAGATGAGGCCCTAATCAAGGCCATCCCATAAATCTTATATATATATATATATATATATATATATATATATATATATATATATATATATATATATATATATATATATATATATATATATCATCCCCTCTCGCTTTTGATTTTCCAAAAGAAGGAACAGAGAAGGGGGCCAAGTAAGGACATGCCTACAAAGGCTCAGTTCTCTGTTCTTAACGCTACCTCGCGAACGCGGGAAATGGCAAATTGTATGAAAAAAGAAAGAAAAATATAAATATATATATATATATATATATATATATATATATATATATATATATATGTGTGTGTGTGTATATATCCTTATCCTGAGCCAGGTACCCATTGTATCGAAACCCTAGGGCTGCATGAACAACTGGGTCGACTGTGAACCGACTGCCGTAACCAGGATTCGAACCAATGCGCTTAACCCTGGGCGGGTCCCGTGAACGCGTCACGGACAAGAACGCTAACCACTACACCACAGAGATATTCACAGAAACAATGGAAATGAAGAAAATGGATATACCTAAAAAAAGTTCAATTCGTATATGAAGAAATAATACATACACAGAAATGAATAGTTAATAGTTATGTATCCATTACTTACAAACGATCGTCCACTCATTAAGATCAAGTGGACTGCTTATGACCAGTGACTCTAATGAACTTGACCTTTGATTATTATCATTGATTGAAAAACGTCATCGCAATGAATGCGCTGGACTATGTATGGGCACAACAAACACGAAAACATTACCCATGGCATACGCCCTTATTACACATCCTAGGCTCAGGTATATAGGCGTCGCACAGTGTGATATGAAGTGTAGAAAGAGAGAGAGAGAGAGAGAGAGAGAGAGAGAGAGAGAGAGAGAGAGAGAGAGAGAGAGAGAGAGAGAGAGAGAGAGAGAGAGAGAGAGAGAGAGTAATTACTTGCTTGGCCATTATGATTTTGCCCCCACGTACATAGCACTCACCACAGGAAGATGGAGTTGTGAGTTATAAAAGCGAGTCTTGTGAGTTGTGTGTTGTTAAGTATTATATGAGTGAGGTGGTGAGAGTGGGTGTTTGTGGCCTGGAAACCAGTAGTCCATGGGAGGATGAGGGTGAATGAGAAGGGCATATGACGCAGATCATGTAAGCACGAAGAATTAGAATCATGCTAACAATGTGATTGAAAACTACCAGGAATAATAACTCGTTATTCAAACAAGGAAAATATGGCAGAAGGGAATATTCCCTGGAAGAATACTGCTGCGTGTTCGTGTTAGAGTCTTCCCACGTCTGCTGGCGTGTGGGAGCCCTCAGCGCCTTTGCTGGCGTGTGGGAGCCCTCAGCGCCTTTGCTGGCGTGTGGGAGCCCTCCCACGCCTGCTGGCGTGTTGGAGTCCTCCCATGCCTGCTGGCGTGAGGGAACCCATCCCACGCCTGCTAGCGTGTCGGAACCTCCCACGCCACACGCCCGTCTAAATGTAACTTTGAAAATGTCTTATCTCTGTTCTTGATTGATTCTGTGCGTCTGTCTCGTTAATTCTCCGTCTTTAACGCGCTTACCTGCCTGTCTATTCCCTCCACCTCCACCTCTCTCTCTCTCTCTCTCTCTCTCTCTCTCTCTCTCTCTCTCTCTCTCTCTCTCTCTCTCTCTCAACACTGACCACAGCATCACCCAAACTCGAGTGATAGGAAAAAGGAACTTTCTCTACCGCTTCAAAACTCTAAGATTAACGACACTACTTTCGTCTAGAAGACCACGAAAGTAGACAGCAATAACTGACACCAATTCCATTCCTTTAGGACATTGCCATAAATGTTCCATTCCTTTAGGGAATACCCTCGGAAAGTCAATATATAAGTACAAGTAATTTGAAGCTGCTAATGACAGTCAATTAGTGAATTTTCAAATGGTTTATATGCTATTGTCCCTCGATGATCCTGATTGCATTGAGTTTGCACTGCACTGAAGGATACGATCCACTTGCATTCCATCAATAGATAATACTGAATCTTTGACTCTAAGAAATAATTGTTATTATTGAAAAATAATAATTCAGTAATTTATAAATGCCTCTGACGAAATATTACTGCTGAGTTTACCATCCCATCAAGCCACACTGCAGTATACATGGAAGGTTTACTTTACGTTCCATTCGTGATAATAGTCCACCTTCCCTGACGATAAATCAACTTCGAAAAAAATTATGGGATTATAATCTCCACATCCCACGTGTAGGCATGTTTGAGTTTTTATTTTCGTAGGTAAGGTGGTATTAGACGTGTTTGGATTATTACATGTTGCAGGAATACATTTGCATATTATCTTTTGGCTATACAAAAAAGATTATATATATATATATATATATATATATATATATATATATATATATATATATATATATATATATATATATATATATATATATATATATATATATATATATATATATGTGTGTGTGTGTGTGTGTGTGTGTGTGTGTGTGTGTGTGTGTGTGTGTGTGTGTGTGTAAATATAAGCATCCATGATGATAAATAAAGAGAAGGGATACTTCATAAAACACACATGGACAGACATGAGGTGAGCAATCGCCTAAAAGGCAAGAAGTATATTTCAGAGACCACATCAAAGAACCTTCAACAAATGTCTCTGTTTTCCAATTTCTTGTTATTGGTTTATGTCGTGTTTGGGAATATCCGATAGTAATGTCTGCCATCTGACCTCACGTGGGTATAAAGGAAGAAATTGGTGCCAAAGGTGGCTTGAATCTACTACAACACTGTTCCCTGAGTATGACGTACATTGGGTAAAGATTCCAGCTGTCTACATCACTGTACCTGATTATCATGTAAACTTACTGGGGTAGATGCCAGCTGTGTACACCACTGTACCTGATTATCATGTAAACTTACTGGGGTAGAGGCCAGCTGTGTACACCACTGTACCTGATTATAATGTAAACTTACTGGGGTAGAGACCAGCTGTGTACACCACTGTACCTGATTTGTAATGTAAATTTATAGAGATAAAGACCAGCCATTTACACCATTGTATCTGATTATGATGTAAACTACCAGAGGTAGAGAGACCAGGTAACTACAACATCCCTCCTGGTTATAATGTAAACTACCACAGGTAGAGACCAGATGACTACAACGCTTATGATTATAACGTAAACTACCACAGGTAGAGGCCAGATAACTACAACACCCATCCTGATTAAAATGTAAACTACCTGAGGTAGAGACCAGATGACTACAACACCTCTCTTGATTATAATGTAACCTACCAGAGGTAGAGGCTACCTACCTAAACTACTCTCTCTGAGTATAATATAAACTATAGCGTACTGGATAAAACTTACTCTTAATGAGACTATAAATGTAATTACTGCCTCACCAATTATGTAAGAGATTACAGATCATCTTGCAAGAGACCATGTATATAATTTTCTTGACCCTACATCTTGAATATGTAAATATGTAAATATATATATATATATATATATATATATATATATATATATATATATATATATATATATATATATATATATATATATATATATATATATATATATATATATATATATATATATATATATATATATATATATATATATATATATATATGAATAGATAATAGTATCCAGGTCTCATAATAGAACTCATTCCAAATCACATATTCAGGATTGAATTCGCTTCAGACGCGTTTTAATATCATTGTTACTCAGTAGTTGTAATTTATCTCCCTGGCGGTACGTGACTCCATATGTACCAACTGTGCTTAAAGGTTTAAGATCCTGCTGCTGTGTTATCGGACTCCACTAACTGTGGTTATACCACAAGCGAAAAGTCACCTTTAGCGAGGCTGTACGACTGTGAGATTAGTCTCATCAAAGAGCATGTCACTTCAAAGAAGTCCATATTTCCCTGCTACTGGAAGTGGTGCAGCCTTGGGCTATAAAAGCCTCTGGAAAGACATCTTGGATAACACCAGGACTCCCTTTCAGGAAGAGGTCCCATGGTAATTATGAATTAAAGATGAATTAATAAGATCCTCTTGATTCTTAAGAGGACTCGAACACCAAGGAGGTTCAAAGCAGCAATTCAAATGCAAAGGATCTTCCAGTATGACCTGGAAGGACACTCTGTATTCGCAGACGCCACTAGGACAAGCTTTGTGCCGGCTGAAATACTAAGCTGGAGGCTAAGTCAGCTAAGTCTGGCACTCACAAGTGTGGTACGGAGAGGAACAAGAACAGGCGAGTGTCAGCTCCACCTCGCTGGAGATGAAGCTTTGAATGTCTCTCTTGATGATTGACTGGAAGGACGAGGGTTTTGGGGTTCAAGACACTGGGAGGGAATTTAGGAGTTCAAGACACTAGGAGGGAATTTAGGAGTTCAAGACACTGGGAAGGGATTTAGGGGTTCAAGACACTGGGAAGGGATTCAGGGGTTCAAGATACTAGGAGAGGATTTAGGAGTTCAAGACACTGGGAGGGAATTTAGGAGCTCAAGACACTAGGAGGGGATTTAGGGGTTCAAGACACTGGGAAGGGATTTAGGAGTTCAAGACACTGGGAGGGGATTCAGGAGTTCAAGACACTAGGAGAGGATTTAGGAGTTCAAGACACTGGGAGGGGAATTTAGGAGCTCAAGACACTAGGAGGGGATTTAGGGGTTCAAGACACTGGGAAGGGATTTAGGGGTTCAAGACACTGGGAAGGGATTTAGGGGTTCAAGATACTAGGAGGGGATTTAGGAGTTCAAGACACTGGGAAGGGATTTAGGGGCTCAAGACACTGCGAGGGGATTCAGGAGTTCAAGACACTGTGAGGGAATTTAGGGGTTCAAGACACTGGCAGGGGATTTAGAGCTTCCAGACAATAGGAAAGGGTTTAAGAGAGGGTTCTTGATAGTGTTGAGTGCAGGGATTTCATGAAACTGAGTAAGGTGTTCTTAAAATGATCCTTTGAAGCCTTGACGAATGAGATGAAAATCTGAAGTTCAAGAAATCGGCAGGGGTTCATTGGAGGATTCTAGGGTGTACTGTGATCAATAACAAACCAAAAAAAGAAAGAAGGAAAAACTCGGAGGATGGCCATTCTAGAAAGCGACACAAAGGGCTTCGATGCTGATCGTAAAATGGTTTCCCCATTGCAGGATGGCTTGTGTAGAAGGCATCTTTTGACAACTCATAAACATCGTTTTTACAATAGATCTTCTGGCTCCATATGAAAATATGTAGACTGGTCTTATATTCAATTCTATCTCCACGACTAACATTTCTGAGGTTATTACTCACGAAAACGTTGATCTCCACGACTAACATTTCTGAGGTTATTACTCACGAAAACGTTGATCATATCAATCCATTCATCAGCATTTAAAGATTCACTCTCAAGATTTTTCTAACATTCCGTAAACCTCGTTAAATGCGGGAGATGCTCAAGAGACGTCACCCTTAGCAAGAAACAGAGGCACAAATAGATAATGTTTCATACATTACCGTCAGCTGCAGCTGAGGTAATTCTAATAGTTTCAATACTAATATCATCAAACTATTCTTGCTATCAGGTATGAAACACTTAAGGTCGACCTTCGAAGCCCTATTCAAGCACAGAATGAGCCACCAACAGTTCAAAAATCTATCCAAACACAGAATGAGCCATGAATGGCTCGAAAACCTGTCCAAACACAGAATGAAGCTTGGATGGTTCGAAAACCTAACTTCATCGATGTATAAACCTATCCAAAGGAAGAATAAACCAACACAAACCAAACAGTTCGAAAACCTTTTCCAAAATCATTATGAACAATAATAATCTTACAGCTAAGGTAAATCACAAGGAAAATAGAAGAGAGAAAGAAAGATGAAGAAAAAAAAATTGAATGTAATCATATGTTCGAGACTGGAAGCCATTATAGTTGAGGGATACAACAATGGTGGAAACCATTACTGAATCTGATGGACCCACACGAGATCTGATTCTTTACATTTATGAACCTGGACACTTTGACGCTAGATTAAGCCGTTTTAGAACCTTCTTTACCACGCACTACCACTGTGGAGGCACTTGCAGTCATGCCCTGCACGTTGAACTTAGGCATAGGTACACACACATACACACACGTAAGGACGTTCAGTATTCTCATAAGATCTTCGACATCTGGACAAACAAATAGACGTTGAACAACTGTGTTTCTGTATTTGGCCTGAACGCACCGCCACCTAACCTGTCTGATGTCATAAGCTCTTCACTCCTTCCCATTCATTCCAATCTATTAAGCTGTTTCATGTCCTCATTCCCTTACCATTTTGGATGATCACACAATACACGAAAATATCAGCAACACTAAATTCATAATATATAAACTAGCACTAAACAATTTATAGGTCAGTGATATTACCTGATTTACGAAACGAAGAGAAAATACTCAATATGACTCAAAGAAAATATACACCAAGATTCATCGAAAAACTAAACGAACATATTTGAGAGAATTACTTATCTACTAAACACTTTTCAAAAGTAGATGAAATAAAGATTAGACACATTACTTATCTACTAAATACTTTTCAGAAGTAGACGAAATAGAGATTAGACACAGGTAATATACAAGATATTCTGTTGTTCTAAGTAGACATAGGACAAGCCGAAGCAGAGAGAAAACAGAAGAGCCGAAGAAAACTTTAGCAATTTGAAACTCTGGATCAAGTTTTATCCAGTAGCCTATAAACAAAGCCAGTGTGTAATTTACGAGCGAGGGAAGAGGATCAGAATACCCCAACGTGCAGGTGGGATGTATCAACCCACTCCTATAAATGTTCCTTACCTCACCTGATGAACTGGAAAAAAAAAAGCGAAAATTTTATTTACCTTCTGAACCTTTTAAGACATTAAGGTTATGTGCGTAAGATCCTTTAAGCATGAGTATGGAGGTGTAGAAACTTGTAAGAAAGCATGAAGGTGAGATGGTATATGCCTATAGTATAATTCCATCTATAAGAGTTCAGATCACGAGATGTCTATCGTAAAGGTCTTCGACCTCAAGTTATGACCACTATGTATACCACCATTATACATATGATGGGTGGTCATCATGGGGTGATTATGCACTTCACACCTTTCAGCTGCGCAGCTCACCCGCACACATTGAATGACGTCATCTTCATCCTCACATCCTCTCCTAACCTTTCCCAACGTTTTCGTTTCTCTCATCTCTTCTTTAGTCTATTCCTTCTTAGTCCTCCATTTACTCATCTTCACCTCTTTTACACCTCACTCCCCTCGTTACCCATGCAAGACCACCCCAATTCTTCCCTCATTCTAACTCACTAATTCATTCTTCTCCACCTCCAACTACCCATTCCATCTCCCTCACTTGTAATCATAATTTCTATTCTTCTTCTTCTTCTTCTTCTTCTTCTTCTTCTTCTTCTTCTTCTTCTTCTTCTTCTTCTTCTTCTTCTTCTTCTTCTTCTTCTTCTTCTTCTTCTTCTTCTTCTTCTTCTTCTTCTTCTTCTTCTTCTTCTTCTTCTTCTTCTTCTTCTTCTTCTTCTTCCGCCTCCTCCTCCTTCACCACTAACACCTTTTCTTCTTTCTCCTCCACCACCTCCATTACCTCTTCCACATTCTTTCCTTTCTCCTCCTTCTCATCCAACGTTCATCCAATCACATTCCTCCAACATTAATCTCCCACACTCCAACATTCTCTCCCCCGCCTCTCCCTCTTCTATCTATAAATAACAAGGCCTGGAGAGGCAGCACAAAGCCAGCAAAACTGGGAGGGAGTTCGCGATTGAGTTCGCGAGGGAGTTCGCGATGGAGATCGCGAAGGAATTCGCGAGGGAGATCGCCAGGGAGTTCGTTACGGAAGACGTCAGGAGTTCGACAATTTCGCCTGGGAGTTCGCCGTGGAGTTCGACAAGGAGTTCAGGGTATAGCAACCCACACCAAGGAAGGTAAAGATGGGATAGAGTGTTCCTCATCCCCGTATTAGAGAAAATGTTCATGATTAAAAGACTGTAATATTCAGTCGAGAAGGGGAAATATTTTTCAGGATATTCAGAAAACAAGTAATCTCAATAATGATAAAGAAACATGGGTAGAAATACTAAGAAAATTGTTGAATGAAGTAAAGCATGCACAAAAAAATTGATTATGAGAATAATACGAAATACAATCGAACAACACACACACACTCTTATATATCTATCTATCATATATACGTGATCGCCGTCTTCCCCATCAGCAAGGTAGCGCCAGGACACAGACGAAGAACGGCCCATCCATAAACGCCCGCAAACGCACATATACATATACAAATTAAGATATACACATATGCATAGGCATACATAGACATATACATGTATACACATATACATATTCATACTTACTTGCCTTCATCCATTCCTGGCGCTATCCTGCCTCACAGGAAACAGCATCCCTACCCCTGCTTCAGCGAGGTAGTGCCAGGAAAACAGACAACAAAGGCCACATTCCTTCACACTCAGTCTCTAGCTGTCATGTGTAATGCACCAAAACCACAGCTCCCTATCCACATCCAGGCCCCACAGACCTTTCCATGCTTTACCCCAGACGTTTCACATGCCCTAATTCAGTCCAATGACAGAAAGTCGACCATGGTATACCACATCGTTCCAATTCACTTTATTCCTTGCACACCTCTCACAGTCCTGCACGTTCAGGCCGAGATCGCTCAAAATGTTTTTCACTCCATCTTTCCACATCCAATTCAGGTAGTATGTTTGAGGAAAGAAACCTGGATGTTCTCGCTCTGGGTGGAACAAAGCTCAAGGGTAAAGGCGAAGAGTAGTTTGGGAAAGTCTTGGGAGCGAAGTCAGGGGTTGGTGAGAGGACAAGAGCTAAGGAAGGAGTAGCACTGCTCCTGAAGCAGGAGTCGTGGGAATATCTGATAGAGGGTAAGAAGTTCCTATAATTTCATCTAACGTAATTTTTCTCTATATGTGGCAAGACATGTTTCACGAAGAAAATCCGCCTCATCAGGTGTCAATAATTCATAAAGTTATCAAATCCCAACGCGGCCACAGCAATAACCACCTCACATCACATATTGTCCTTAAGCATTTCATTCCCAACACATCCTCTTTCCTCCGTACAACCCTATCTATTGCCAATGCCTTGCAACCATATAACATTGTTGGAACTACACCTTCCTTCAAACATACTTATTTTTGCTCTCCGAGATAACGTTCTATCCTCACACACGTTCTTCATTGCTTCCAGAACTTTCGCCCCCTCCCCAACCCAGATATCACTTTCGTTTCCATGGTTGTATTTGCTAATAAGTCCATTCACAGACATCTATATAACTTTACTTCCTCCAATGTTTTTCCACTCAAACTTTCATCCCAACTAACATGTTCCTTAACCCTACTTAAGCCTAATAACCTTGCTCTTATCCACATTTATTATCAACTTTGTTCTTTCACACACTCTTCCAAACCGTCACCAACTTCTGCAGTTTCTCACTCGAATCACCCACCAGTACTGTATCATCAGCGAACAACATCCAAAAACAAATTAAACAACCATGGGGACATCACACACCCCGGCCGCAGAGCGACCTTCACTGGGAACCAATCACCCTTCTCTCTTCCTACACGTACATATATACCATACATCCTTGATTAAAACTTCTCACTGTAATTCAAACTGGTTCATATTTTGAGAAGTTTGATACTTGGCCTGTAAACACGAAAAGACAAAGCTTTTATCATTCTTTTAAGACGAATTATATAGATCAAGGTCTGAAAGATGGACCTCCTTAGTTTAAACAGAAAATCAATTGAGCTCTTCATGCAATATGGGCTGTGAGCTTTCGCATTTGCATTGTCATACTAAAGTTAAAGAAAACTTGCTCGACATTTTTAAGTTAGCGCACTTATGGGTATCAACTGTTCTGATCCTGGGATTTTTCTCTGCCTCTTTGATGGAATACCTTCAGGATCTTATTTAATTTGTCCCAGTTTCTAATATCTTCACTATAGAATAATGCAACATCTAACTATTAACGATTACATGCATCTTCACTACAGAATAATGCAACGTCTCACTATTAAGGATTACATGCATCCTCACTACAGAATAATGCAACGTCTCACTATTAACGATTACATGCATCTTCACTACAGAATAATGCAACGTCTCACTATTAACGATTACATGCATCTTCACTACAGAATAATGCAACGTCTCACTATTAACGATTACATGCATCTTCACTACAGAATAATGCAACGTCTCACTATTAACGATTCCATGCATCTTCACTACAGAGTGAAACAGCTGGATTAGTATGTTATTGATGTCTTCATTACAGATTATCATTATTGTATTGGTTCATTATTTCTTGATAACTTCACTACGGCATGTGGAAATTAGATTGATTGTGTTACTGAATGTTCGTAAAAAGCGATCTTATATCTACAAAATGCAGTCATTATATTGGTTCATACTTTTTTCTTAATATCTTGACTACAAAAAATGATGACTTTATTGCTTCAATGTTTTCTACATTTGCAAATTGCGAATACTGAAGCCTTTGCTTCAGAATATGATTAATCATTTTCTTTTTCATCTTTTGATATTTTCATTACACGATTATTCATATTCACTCACTGGTCCAATATACTGCTGATCTTTCTCACTCCTTAATGATCAGGTTATCTTGTCTGATTTCCAACTATGATATCATCACTACAAAATACTATGGCTTTCATGTCCACCTTTACTAAATTTCATTGCACAACGTGTTTACAAAAAGAGTCCCCCCTGGAATAGCATCAGAGCGAATCTAACAAAGACAGCATTATAAAAGATGACATCAGTCGCAGGAAAATATCACCTAGTACGGAGTAAACCTAAAGTGCCTCCAAAATTACGGCATTTATGGCGTGCATCTAAGAAGCCTGAAAAAAAAAAGCGATCACAGCAAACACCGAAGAAACCTTAGGAACAGCAGCAATCACTGCCTGAGACAATTTTGCCCAAAGACACATTAAAACTGTACAAGAAGTTAAGGCGACGTTATAGGCCTCTTGGCATTCACAAGGTATCTGGTGAATTCGTAGCTGACGCCATAGTACATGGGAAAATCTTAAAGAGCGGAGATTACTGCAAGTGCTATCTTTCTAAAAAGGAAAAAACATTAGTTTGTGTCAAGGTTCTTAAAAGCAGCATCCTGAAACCAGAAACCTGGGCATTTCTTTACCAAGAAGCCAGAATGATGGCACTGACATCGAAACTTCCTGGCCTTTCGCGCTTGGCTGGAGTGTCTTTGTGGCCAAGACCAGCCCTAGTGATAGTCTACTCAGGCAGGACGCTCTCCGCTTTATTAAGGGACGGGGTCATCACTTCCTTGAATTACATTATGGTACTCAGTCAACTCGCATACATCGTTTACTACCTGACGAAAGGGAAGTTGTCTCATGGCGATATCAGACCTTCCAACATAACCGTGATGGATATTGATGATTGTCCTTATGTGACCCTCATTGACTTCACCTAGATGAGGGATTTCGACACTAACCCTAAATGGGATAAACGCATGAATTAGAGCAAAGCCTATGCTCCTGAGTTATTCGACAGAGAGCCATTCAACGCCAGCACTCAAGTTTATCAAGTGGGAAGGGTGATTTAGAAGATATTTGACTGTATCGGATGCCAGGATGAACAATTAAATGATTTGGCTGATGCAGCAACTAGCAACGATGTAGACGTTCGTCCACAGATTGAGGATATACTGGTACGATCCATAGAATTGATGAGTCATACTATACTCCAGGTCATGTTCGCTAGAGATGAAGTTTGGAAGAGACTATGGAAGGAAGAGTTTTAGGTCAGGTCACCCAAGCGTTTTATGACAGTTATGAGGGGAAGATATCCCCTTCAGATCCCGATTAAATCTTCAGATGAGGACGAATCTTCAGATAAGGACGAATATGACTTACCGTCGGATAAATTGCCTCTCTGTCGTTCGACCGTTTTACGTAGTGACCTGATGAACAACGAGCCCATTGACCGCAAGCGGAAGGAATCAGTGTCGTCGGATGAGGAACCTCAGGACCGCCAAGCCACGAAGAGGAGGAGGATATCGTATGACCCATTGAAAAGCCAAAGGAAGGAGCAATTACCGTCGGAAATAGTAAGCTCGGACGAATAGATTGCGAAGGCAGAGGGAATGCCCAGTTCCTCGCATTCCTCGTCCTCGTTGGAGGAGATTTGTGAGAAGAACTTGAAGTAGATGAAATAGAAGGAGAAGAAACGGAAGAGGGAGGAAAAGAAACAGATGATGGCGCACGAGAACACGTCCTCAGATGAGTGCAGTAAGTACTATCCTCCTCAAAAGAGGCTTAAACTAGTGCAGAACCCCTCTGAACCCCCAGTCAAATGGCCAAAATAATTAGATGAGGCGGCTTGGGCAGCTAGCGAAGGCAAGAAGAAGGAATAACTCGATATGAAGAGGTAGGAGCTACTATCCCCGAAGAAAATTGAAACCCTGGGACATACTAATGGCGATTGCACTGTATAGGAGAATCTGGGAACGCCATGGTATTTGTTGCAGGAAGGTATTGCAAACATGTCTGACGCAGCCGGGGACGCAGCCAGGGTTTCATCGACTTCCCCAGAGAAGAAAATGCTGCATACAGACATTCCTCATGAGGACAGTTCGTCTTCCGACTATTTTCACTATTTTCATCCGTACCAACAACAGGACTCCGAACAGAGCTCAGATCAAGGCCCCTCAAAAGCTCAAACCCCCTCTGAAGATCGAACCCCCTTTGAAGATCAAGCCCCCTTTGATTAAGCCCCCTTTGAAGATCATGCCACGAAGAGGAGGAGGATATCGTATGACCCATTGGAAAGCCAAAGCAAGAGGCTATTACCAACGGAAAAAGTAAGCTCGGACGAATAGATTGCGAAGGCAGAGGGAATGCCCAGTTCCTCGCATTCCTCGTCCTCGTTGGAGGAAATTTCTTAGAAAAAATAGAAGAAACGGAAGAGGGAGGAAAAGAAACAGATGATGGCGCACGAGAAAACGTCCTCAGATGAGTGCAGTAAGTACTATCCTCCTCAAAAGATGCTTAAACTAGTGCAGAACCCCTCTGAACCCCCAGTCAAATGGCCAAAATAACTGGATGAGGCGGCTTGAGCAGCTAGCCCCCTTTGAACATCAAGCCCCTTTTGAACGTCAAGCCCCTTCTGAAGATCAAGACCCCAGTGAAGGTCAAGACCCCAGTGAAGATCAAGCCACCAATTGGGATCGAGGTGATGTCTTTGCATCATGGCCTTGAAAAAGCTACTGCTGATATTGGTATGAACAAATCTCCTCCTTTCGCAAGACACCAAATTTAGCAGGTACTGGTGGACACAGGTGAAGAGTGTGTGGAGGAGGGAGTCACTATGACTGACCGCCGAGGGAACATCTCTGGCCAGAGGGTGGTGACCCGGCATCAGTTTGGTTGATGTGATAGCCAAGCCTACTTTCTATTATCTATGAGTATATTTATAATCAGACAGATCAAGGTATTGCATTAACTAATATATCTAACATATTTCTTGATATTTTACGATTATCAGATGTAATTACTGCTGCTAGTTAAGACTTGAAAAATCTGACAATTGTTATCAACACTAGCTCATCATCCATCTGCTCTGTAAACCTTTCTTCCTGCTCGCGATACCTGCCAGTAGTCTCCATCAATTTGTTTTCCAAGCTCAGTCTGAGTCCACGTTCGAATAGTTTACATTACCATTCATTAAGTACGAGAGAGAGAGAGAGAGAGAGAGAGAGAGAGAGAGAGAGAGAGAGAGAGAGAGAGAGAGAGAGAGAGAGAGAGAGAGAGAGAGTTCGACTCGGTGTCATATCACGACTCTTGTTATGAAACTCTCCAGGAATATGCGACCTCTCTCTCTCTCTCTCTCTCTCTCTCTCTCTCTCTCTCTCTCTCTCTCTCTCTCTCTCTCTCTCTCTCTCTCTCTCTCTCTCTCTCTCCCCGCCCCCCAGGAGGGCAGCAAATCAAGGAGCACTACAAGATCAAGGCCTCAAGGCCCCATGAGGGAAAAAAAAGTAGCCGCTCATACAAGACCATTGTAGCCCAAACACGACTGGTGCCTTGAGGGTATGGAAGCAGGGATGGGATGAAGGAAGAGAAAGAGCAAGCTGAGGGAAGCCAGAGGTAAGGAGAGTAAAAGAGTATAGTAGGACTGAGGAGGGTGGTTTACGAACAGGGAGAATGAAGAGGGAAGTAGTGATGGAGCGCTATTGGGGTTGAGAAAAGGGAGAGCACATTAGTACACACACACTACGGAGGTGAACCAGCTACATTTATTTATCCATTACCGACATCTTCACAACAGAATACCATAACTGCAATGTGTTTACGTTCTCACTATCACACACCAGGTTCATCATGGAGGGATATACACCCAAACACACCTTCACTACATTTGAAATAAACTAAAAGGACATATATACCAAACCATCATCAAGAAGATTTACTATTTCTTATGACGACCGTAAGATCAAAGCGTATCTTCACTACTATAGATAAGATAACACTATGTCATGTCAGGAGTGGAGGGATCAAGAAAAACAAGCTGGATGTGAAAGGATATAGTGAAATCTTGAACACTCGGGGACCGAACATGCAGGAAATTAAAAAGGGATAGAAAAATCATCCTAAATTACTATCTTTGCTATCATACATGGCACAATGTGGTTACAGAGCACGTGACACTTTGATGTCTCATAATTCTAAAAAAAAGAGAAAAAAAAATGGCCATCGACATAAATGCAAAAGTACCCGATGAGTTGCTTGAAACGTACAGGAACTATAGGAAGCAGTGTACGTTCCTAGCTATCCCCGAGGTACCTCGGGAGTTTGTGGCTGATGCAATATCTGAAGGAATTTTGATAGGATATGGGGCTACTAGCTCCTGCTATCTCTACACAGAGAGTGAGAGAGAAGTGTGCGTTAAGATCCTTCATCATGATAGTGACTATGTGGACATCTGGAAGAAGCTTTTCCGCGAAGCTTAGATTATGGGTTTGGCGAAGCATTTGCCTGGTCTTCCACGCATAGCTGGCATTTCATTTTGGCCGGAACCAACACTCGTTATGCTATATGCAGGCAGCCCTCTGTCATAGTTGTTAGAGGAGGGGCTGATCAACCGTGGAAACTACATTGACGTCCTTAGTTAATTGTTCTACATCGTTAAGCACCTGACGTTCAATGGTCTATGTCACTGCGACATAAAGATGGACAACATCGTCTTGAAAGACACACCAGAAGGCCTCCATGTCACCCTCATTGATCTAGGCATGATGCAGAAGTTCGGTCATTGTTCCCACTAGGTCTTCACACACAACCCAGAGGAGAGGTAGATGTACGCCCCTGAGTTGTTCGAGGGAAAGCCGCTATCCCAAGCCACCTAAGTTTATCAAATCGGCCATGTCATGATGTTGATATTCTCTCACATCGGACGCCAAGATGAAATACTGTACGCAATGGGGCGTCAGGCTATTGGCCCGCCAGCTGAACGTCCCGGCATTGACAAGTTACTAACACGGTGTAGACGTTTGGTGATGAGAAATATCATGTTCTTCATGTTCATGAGAGATGAAGACACGCGGGGACTGTGGACGTAAAAAGATGATGATACCAGCTAGCAATTCTCCGAGGCAGACCAGCGATCACAAACAGACTCATACTATTCACTCCCACTGAGGGAGTCACTGTCATCTGACACATCTGAGAACTCTCCGACCCAGAAGAGTCCCAAGAGATTGCCTCCCCATGGGGATTAGAAACTGAAATCCCCCAAAAAGCGGAAATTACCGTCGGATGACGAATGTTGGGATGACCATCCCAAGAAGAAGTGGAGGAAATCACCTCATCCCACGGAATCCCGGAAGAAGCGGGAGAGATCGCCGTCAGATGACGAATGTTGGGATGACCATCCCAAGAGGAAGCGGAAGGAGTATCCCACGGAGTCCCGGAAGAAGTGGGAGAGATCGCCGTCAGATGACGAATCTTGGGATGATGATCCCAAGAGGAAGCGGAAGGAGTATCCCACGGAGTCCCGGAAGAAGTGGGAGAGATCGCCGTCAGATGACGAATGTTGGGATGATCATCCCAAGAGGAAGCGGAAGGAGTCGCTTCATCCCACGGAGTCCCGGAAGAAGCGGGAGAGATCGCCGTCAGATGACGAATGTTGGGATGATCATCCCAAGAGGAAGCGGAAGGAGTATCCCACGGAATCCCGGAAGAAGCGGGAGAGATCGCCGTCAGATGACGATTCTTGGGATGATGATCCCAAGAGGAAGCGGAAGGAATATCCCACGGAATCCCGGAAGAAGTGGGAGAGATCGCCGTCAGATGACGATTCTTGGGATGATGATCCCAAGAGGAAGCGGAAGGAGTCGCTTCATCCCACGGAATCCCGGAAGAAGCGGGAGAGATCGCCGTCAGATGACGAATGTTGGGATGACCATCCCAAGAAGAAGTGGAGGAAATCACCTCATCCCACGGAATCCCGGAAGAAGTGGGAGAGATCGCCGTCAGATGACGATTCTTGGGATGATCATCCCAAGAGGAAGCGGAAGGAGTATCCCACGGAGTCCCGGAAGAAGTGGGAGAGATCGCCGTCAGATGACGATTCTTGGGATGATGATCCCAAGAGGAAGCGGAAGGAGTATCCCACGGAGTCCCGGAAGAAGTGGGAGAGATCGCCGTCAGATGACGAATGTTGGGATGATGATCCCAAGAGGAAGCGGAAGGAGTATCCCACGGAATCCCGGAAGAAGCGGGAGAGATCGCCGTCAGATGACGAATGTTGGGATGACCATCCCAAGAGGAAGCGGAAGGAGTATCCCACGGAGTCCCGGAAGAAGCGGGAGAGATCGCCGTCAGATGACGAATCTTGGGATGATGATCCCAAGAGGAAGCGGAAGGAGTATCCCACGGAGTCCCGGAAGAAGTGGGAGAGATCGCCGTCAGATGACGAATGTTGGGATGATCATCCCAAGAGGAAGCGGGAGTCGCTTCATCCCACGGAATCCCGGAAGAAGCGGGAGAGATCGCCGTCAGATGACGAATGTTGGGATGACCATCCCAAGAGGAAGCGGAAGGAGTATCCCACGGAGTCCCGGAAGAAGCGGGAGAGATCGCCGTCAGATGACGAATGTTGGGATGATCATCCCAAGAGGAAGCGGAAGGAGTCGCTTCATCCCACGGAATCCCGGAAGAAGCGGGAGAGATCACCGTCGGATGACGATTCTTGGGATGATCATCCCAAGAGGAAGCGGAAGGAGTATCCCACGGAGTCCCGGAAGAAGTGGGGGAGATCGCCTTCGGATGACGAATGTTGGGATGACCATCCCAAGAGGAAGCGGAAGGAGTATCCCCCGGAGTCCCGGAAGAAGCGGGAGAGATCGCCGTCGGATGACGATTCTTGGGATGATCATCCCAAGAGGAAGCGGAAGGAGTCGCTTCATCCCACGGAATCCCGGAAGAAGCGGGATAGATCGCAGGCGGATGAGGTACGTCAACACCACCGACCACACAGGGGGAATGAGACGCCTCATATTACCATACGTGAGTACATAGATGACGCGGTGACCCAGACTCAAACGCCTCACCCACATTTGCCGGATCACAATACTCAAAATCATTCATCAGGTTACAAATCTTGTAATGATGATAGTTCGTCTTCTTCCGATTATTTTCGTCCGCGGAAATCTACTGGTTTGTGATCCAGCTGAGGGTGCAGGTGAATTCTCCTTGATAATCTGGTACTTTCCCGACCATCACTTTTTGCTTGCCTACATTTCTCTTTCTCAAAGTTTTCTCTGTGCCTCGTCTCTTATCCTGCTGTACTTATTAGTGTCTTACTCTCTTCATATTTCCAGGTTGGCTTGAAGCGCCGCCTACACTTTAAGGACAGTATATGGAGAAGCTTTCTCACTCTCTGACTTTAATGAACTTCTCATTAATCTTTCTCAAACTCTATGATAAAACCTTCCACTTACATGCCTGGTTCCTGGTTATGAACTACTTTTTTGTGTAATTACACACACACACACACACACACACATCAGCCTAAGCCAGGTACCTAAAAATCCACTTGCTGTAGAGAGAGGATGAACACTTGGATAGGGCGTGAGCACACTGCTGCACCCAAGATTCGAACCCACATGCTATCTATACGTTAAACCTATCATGATTTGGGGTCTCCCCGGCTTGAGATTCTGAAATCCTGCAAGTCTTTTTAGGAGGCTGGAAGGTAGAGATATCCTCTAACTTCGTCTCTAGATTCACAACCCTGGCTTCATTATTGATCCTACCTGAAACTAAAGATTCTCTCTGCTCTATTTCAACAGATTTTGCTGTAACAAAACCTAGCGCCCCAAGAGGGTGAGAGGCGTGCACGGGATGGAGTTAATTAGGACGATGTGGTAGAGAATGGATGAGAGGAAATATGGCCTTTCCTCGTCTGTTCCTAGCGCTGCCTAGCTAACGTAGAAAACGGCGAATAAATGAAGATGAGAGGGCCTGGGAAGTGTCAGTTGTTGTTCGCCGATGATACATCACTGGTGGCTGACTCGGGTGAGAAACTGCAGAAGTTGGTGACTAAGTTTGGAAGAGTGTGTGAAAGGAGAAATTTGAGAGTTAATGTGAACCTAAGAACAAGGTTACTAGGTTCAGCAGAGTTGAGGCTCAAGTTTGTTGGGATATAAATCTGAATGGAGAAAAATCGAAGTGAAGTGTTTTGAATATCTGAAAGTGGACTTGGCAGCGAATGGAACCATCGAGGCAGAAGTGGGGGAAGGGGACGAAGGTTCTCAGAAAGATGAAAAATGTGTGGATGGAGAGAACCTTATCTTGGGGAGCAGAAAAGGGCTATGTTTGAAGGAATAGTAGTTCCAATAATCTTAAATGGTTGCAAGCATCGGCTGTAAATAGGGTTGTACAAAGGAGGGTGGATGTGTTGGAAATGAAATGTTTGAGGACAATATGTGGTGTGAGGTGGTTTGATCGAGCGAGTAATGAAAGGGTAAGAGAGATTAGTGGATATAAAAAGAGTGTGGTTGAGATAGCAGAAGAGGGTGTATAAAATGGTTTGGACATGTGGAGAGAATGGGAGGAAAGATTGACAATACAGCTCTGAAGGATTTAGTCCCGCTTGGGCAGGTTCAAGTTCTAAAGGTAGTAGAGTCGTGAGCTTAACACAAGTGAATATACTATTATGAAACAACCTTAAGTCCCTTTGTCTAGCTTTCTCCTCTACCGTCACTCATCGAACCCGATGGTCGCAACTTACTGATGGGTCGAGGTCATGGCTTTTTTGAAGGATAATCTACTTGAATTCACCTGCACCCTCAGCTGGATCACAGACCAGTAGATTTCCGCGGACGAAAGTAATCGGAAGAAGACGAACTATCATCAGGTGATTTGTCACCTGATGAATGATTTTGATTATTGTGATCCGGCAAATGTGGGAGAGGCGTTTAAGTCTGGTTCACCGCGTCATCCCTGTAATCACGTATGGTAATATGGGGCGTCTCATTCCTCTTGTGGGGTCGGTGGTGCTGACGTACCTCATCCGCCGGTGACTTCTTCCGCTTCTTTTGGGATTCTATGTGTTGTGGAGACTCCTACCGCTTCCTCTTGGGATGATCCTCCAACTGTGATCTCTCCCGCTTCCTCTGGGATTCCACGACGTGAAGCGACGGTGATCTCTCCCGCTTCTGCTGGGATTCAATAGGGTGTTGTGCTTCCCTCCACCTCTTCTTGTGATGGTCATCCTAATATTCGTCATCCGACGGCGATCTCTCCCGCTTCTTCTGGGATTCCATGAGGTGAGGCGACTATCTTTGCTTCCTCTTGGGATGATGACCACAAAATACATCTGACGGTGATCTCTTCCGCTTCTTCTGGGAGTCCTTAGAGTCAGGCGATTTCATCCGCTTCCTCTTGGGAAGACCGTCCTGAAATACACCTGACGGCGATCTCCCCCGCTTCTTCTGGGATTCCATGGGGTCATGCGAGTTTTCATTGGTTTGGTCTTGCTGACATGCATCATCCTCATCCAACCTTAATCTCTTCCTCCTCATCTCCTCTAACTTGTAGGAAGGCAACAGTTGCCAAGACTAGTGTCGATGAGGTTCGAGTGGATCATCTGGGTGTTTCCTCTTTCGAATTTGGGTTTCCCTGAAGTACTCATTTTTAGTAAAAGGCTGACCTGTTTCGTTCAGTGGACATTACCATCTGGAGCGCATGTCTTCGGAGTCCTTTTGCGGCACTTCCTGGCAAGGCTGGGGAATTGGTTCGGGTACATTGGCAGTGGACGGGCCCCTCCATAGCCCCTGCAAACATTCATTTCTTTGAAATTTTTTCATGATGAAATCGTACGTCAACAAATATTCGCACCGTGCGTATAACTTCTTGATGCTCGGGCGTTTATTTTCCGGTCCAATGGCTTCACTTGCCATGGCGTATAATTTTTTGTCCTGCTGTCCAATACTATCAAACATCATTTTCATCACCTTCCCGACTTGATAAACTTAGGTTGCCGGAGAGAATGGCTTTCCTTTGAATAACTCAGGGGCATAGGCTTCTTTTGGGCTAAGCTTGATATCTTTTCGAGGTTTTTCACCAAATCTTTACATCATGCCCAGGCCAACAATGGTAACTTGAGGGCCGTTGTCAGATTCATTTACCACAATGTTTTCGGCTTTGATGTTGGAGTGGGATAGACCATTCTACGTTAGGTGCTTTACGATATAGAGGATCTACACAACGAAGATCAGATAGTTTTCGGGACCAATTATCTTTTCCTCTATGAATTGTGACAGACTCCTGCCTGCAAAGAGCATCACAATGACTGGCTTTGGCCAAAAGGAAACACCGGCCACACGTGGCAGACCAGGCAGCTTCTTCATGGAAGCCATGATCCTCACCTCGGAGAAAAACTGCTTCCACATGGACACAGAGTCATCGTTATCGTAGAAGACTTTAAGACACAATTCTCTTGATTTTGAGTACAGAAAGCTGACACCATGCTGTCCTCCCCCTACTACTTCTCCATTTTTCAGAGCCTTTTCCACAAACTTATGAGATACCACATGAATACCTGAAAGGTTACAATTACTCTTGAAGACCTTGTACTCCTCTTGTATTTACTCAGGCACGGGTGATTTTTCATTTTACTTTTCTTCCTCAGACTCTGATGATGTCTCATCGGACTCATCTTCTACCTCCTCAGTTTCTGATAACGTCTCATCGTACTCATCTTCTATTTGCCCAGATTCTGGTGATGTCTTTTCGTCAGTCATGCTCATAGGTACTACTACTAGGGTGATACTGTTATGACGATCGGTTTGTATACCTTTGCTAAGATACATGAAACGTATGTCAAATATCCATGTCATGGAGTAAGTTGTACCTGAAATAGAGTTAAGGTAGATCGTTCTTCCCAAATTGGTAGTAGTCACGATAATCAGTGATATGGATTGTGAAGTTGATATCCACTATATGCTTGGGGAGAGTAATGATATCTATACTATTAACTTGGTATATTTTGTTTTTTAGCGAAGCTTTGATGCTCATTTCTTTTCAAAGTGGGAGTGAACTATAGCTTTTATGAATGGATTGCATTCTGCCTCTGATGCTAGTGCACCTTTTCTCGCTGAGAACAAAAGGAAGAAGATACGTTGCACTCGCTCACGGGTGCTCCATAGTGTGTGTGATAGTGAAGAGGCGAACATACTGCAGTCGCTCGTGAATATCATAAGTGCTGAATATGTCAGTAATAGGGATATGTATTTTGAAAGTTATAGTAACCCGTAGTGAAGATATCAGTTGCTGGGAATCAAGCAATATAACTTCATCATTCTGTAATTAGGATGTAAATAAAAGACCTTAGCTAGTCAGTGCCAATCATTCTGTAGTGAAGACATCAAAAAATTAACCAATATCTCGATCGTATTCTGAAATATGATAAAGATATGATAAACAAATATAAGTGATCGTATTTCGAAGTGAAGATATGAGAAGTTGAATCAATATATTGAACGTATTCTGAATTGAAGAAATCAGCTAAGATACGATGCACTAATACAGTGATCGCATTTTGTAGTGAAGATGTGAGAAGTTGAATCAATATATTGAACGTATTCTGAATTGAAGAAATCAGTTAAGATACGATGCACTAATACAGTGATCGCATTTTGTAGTGAAGATGTGAGAAGTTGAATCAATATATTGAACGTATTCTGAATTGAAGAAATCAGTTAAGATACGATGCACTAATACAGTGATCGCATTTTGTAGTGAAGATATGAGAAGTTAAATCAATATATTGAACGTATTCTAAATTGAAGAAATCAGTTAAGATATGATGCACTAATATAATGATCGCATTTTGTAGTGAAGATATCAAAATAATGATGCAAATCCTGTTTCTCTCATTATTTCCCAGACACAAAGTTAAACCCTTGATCCACACACCCTTTATCACTCCTGAACCCACATTGTTCTTCCCGAATCTAATGCTCTGTGCATTCCATCACTCTCAGTCACCAATTTCCCAAGTTATCAGTTACACTAAAAAAAAAGATATACCTTTGTAATTTGAACATTTTTCTTTGTCCCCTACCGTGCAGTCTGTCGGGGATGAGAGGGTCTGGGAAGTGAGTCAGTTGTTGTTCGTCGATGATACAGCTCTAGTGGCTGATTCGAGTGAGAAGCTGCAGAAGTTGATAACTGAGTTTGGAAAAGTGTGTGAAAGGAGAAACTTGAGAGTAATTGTGAATAAAGCAAGGTTATTTAGTTTAGCAGGATTGAGGGACAATTTGATTGAAACTTATGTTTAACTGGGGGAAAATTGGAAGAAGTGTAGTGTTTTAGATATCTGTCAGTGGACTGGCAGTGAATTTAACGATTGAAGCGGAATTTAGTCATAGGGTAGAAAGGGACAAATATCATGGAAGCGACGAAGAATTTGTTTGTGTGTGTGTGTGTGTGTGTGTGTGTGTGTGTGTGTGTGTGTGTGTGTGTGTGTGTAGTTATACACCGCCATCACCCTTACCTTCTCTCCCCTACTCTCTATACCTGCAGCCCTTACTTCCTCAGGGTCATCAGGGCTGCCCAGGACCACCAGGGTTCCAACAGACATCATGACATCCCAGTTCATCAGAGCTGTTCAGGGTCATGAATTATCAGGGGTCGCCGACGGTCGTCAGGGCTTCTTAGGGTCATTAGGGTGGGATTTGAAGCGCTGCCCCCTACCATCAGGGCGGCCCTGGTCCCTCCCTACCATCCTATTCCTCCTCCTCTTCCTCTTCCTCCTCCTCCTCCTCCTCCTCTTCCTCCCGTGTCTTCTTCCTGTAGATAAAGTCTGAACATTTGACGGGAAAGTCTGGACACCGCTCAACTTCCCTCCGCTGTTTATGGCTAGATCTCAACTTATCCGTCAATCGTAAACTTATTTTATCGCCACACCGGCCAGGGAAATGGGCCTCATCTCGCTAAACTCCCGCGACAGGAGCCAGGAAATCGCGGGCCTTGATCGTCGGGGATTTTGATCTCTTTATAATGAGGTCATAAAGACGGTACAACAGGCTCGCAACTCACCTGGAGAAGTTGGTCGAGAATTGTGATATGTTGATGTGTCTGGCACCTGGTGTTTGCTTGGCTGGGTAGATCTGGTGGTAGTGTGTGTGTGTGTGTGTGTGTGTGTGTGTGTGTGTGTGTGTAATGAAAGCAAAAATGTGTCTCATGAAGCTAAGCATCGAACCATCGATGCAGGTCAATACTTAAGGAGAAATATAAAGCCATTTAACCCAAAGAAATTTTCTCCGTAGAATCAGATCAACGACAACAGATAACAATGAGATTTTTATTTTCTTTTTACAGGGACAAATTATCTTTCCTTCGCTTTAAAAATGGCGTTCTGATTACATATGGAATATTTTTTCCTTAGTAAGGATATCTAGAACTGGTGATTTTTTCCATCATTTTATACTTTTATGCAAAGTATTTTTTCTTTCAAGAGAACAGGTGCTCTGAGAAATGTGCCAATTTTTGTAAATAGATCTCCGAGCCAGAACTTAAATTAAAAGAATTGTAAAGGATCAAAGAATTTATTTCTTTTTGATATATATATATATATATATATATATATATATATATGTATATATATATATATATATATATATATATATATATATATATATGAATATATATCCGTGTATATCATCAGTGCTCAGGCCATGTCCCATATATAAACAAAGTCAGGCTGTCAAGTCTCTATGCATATTTTAGTTGTACTGATTCACCTTTTTTGATCATATTCATGTTACTCCGTCTCTAGTGTGTGAATTAGCAATGACGATGGAAGATATTTACTGGCTAGTACAACTCTGTGTCCGATTTTTCCTCACTTTCTCCGATGGGAAATTTGACCCGAAGTGAATAAGGCATGTGGCAAACTCTCACGAAGGGAGTGAGTGTTTAATGGGAGAAGATTATGAAACTCTTGTATTCAGTACACATGAGAAGAGGAAACCAGTGAATCGCTTTTGTTAGGGAGCAAAAAAAAAAGAATTACCTTTTCATAGGCTTTGTTATACCCTCGTCATACCATACCATATGGTTCCTATGTTTCATTTTCCCTTGTGTTTCTCTATGTTTCCTGCATCCACACCCTACAGAACAAGGAGGGAGGCTACTCCGTTGGGAGAGTGGAGGGAGGCGATAGGGCTGGGTTGTAAGTGATGTGGAGGGAAGGCTTCCTCACCAGCACACAGCTCTGGGTTGTGAGTGGTGGAGAGACGACCTCACCTACACCGTGCTGTTGTTCCTCATAAACAACTTCTTCAGGTTGTAAAAGGTAGAAGGAATTTCCTTGAACAATTCAACGTGATGGTTTGCTATGGATCTGCGATTATGCATATCTGGGATTTATGTTATTGTTTGCAATAAACTTATGCCAGTATCTGTCATGGATCTATGCCACTGTCTGTCATGAATTTATGCCAATGTTTGTCACTTCGTATGGCAATGTTTGTCATGGAATTATGCCAGCGTCTGTCAAAGAATCATGCCAGGATCTGTCATAGATTTATGCCAGTGCTTGTCACTTCGTATGGCAATGTTTGTCATGGAAATATGCCAGAGTCTGTCAAAGAATCATGCAGGATCTGTCATAGATATATGACAGTATTTGTCATGGACTTATGTCAGTGTCTGTCACAAAAGTATGTCAGTATTTGTCACGAACGTATGACAATGTGTCTCAGGGACCTATTCCTGTATTTGTCACAGATCTATGTCGATATTCATCACGCACCTATACCAGCGTCTGTCATGAACCTTGGCCATTGTTTTAGAAATTACTCTTTGGGTAATTGAAATAGATAGATAGATATATATCATGTCAGTATTTTATACCTGATAGCTTTTCGTTCTCATGGCTTAAGAACCAAAGTGAAAAAGGTAACAGCTTTCAGTAAGCTCATGGTTTAAGAAGCTAAGTGAAAAAGGCTTCTCAGAACCCACCAGTTCTTTGACAATCTCATGTCCAGTGTTAGTAGCACATATCCTAAAACAATCAAGTGTGTCTCCACCATCGCTTAGATTCCCTACAAGATTCTCAAAAACATTTCAAACAAACAGTTTTTCTTTAAACCTGTCGCCAGTACATGGATACCAATATCCCTAAAATGTCTTTTGGACATCAATATACTTTCGTAGAGTGATATTATATAAGAATATCATCAGCTGATCTCTATCGTTCGCAATAAATTTTCAAAAAAAAGAAATCGAGAGTCGTATTCAACGTTGGACCTCAACAAAGACATTCAACATTTCTCAGTTACTTCAAAAAATTTTCCATAAACATCTCTGATAAAGATTTGTCTCGTCACATAGAGCTATCCCAAAGAATTCATCTCAAACGAATGGCTGAAGAAAGAATAACTTTTTCTTATGACAATCAACTGTCAAAACAAAATCTTTTTCTAGCAAACGGCTTACGAAAGATTTTTTTCTCAAGACAAGCAACTTTCGAAAGCATTTTTTTCCTTTCTAACGAACGACTAACGAAAGACATTTTTCTCTTCTCACAAACAGCTGTCGAAAACAATCATCTTCCTAACGAAGAGCTGACGAAAGATTTCCTCGATCATTACCGGAAACTCCCACGCCATAAAATTCCTACCTTTCCCAATAAGGTTTCCTGGGCATCCCGCAGCCAATACCGTTATTTCTCACAACAGTTCGCCCCCAGATCTCCTCTTCCAGACCCAACCCATGTCACCGCAGTGTCTGTCCAGATATTGGCTGGAAGAATCGCCAGAGACCCCGTCCACTTCCAGTCCACAACAAACACACTAGTCCAGCTGAGTGTTGTGTATGTCAGTGGGGTAAGTACGTTTGGAGCGGAGTCAATTCGTTGTTCGATGTTGGTTGATGATGGTGTAATCTACTCGAATTGTAAGCGGATCTAATGTGTGTGTGTGTGTGTGTGTGTGTGTGTGTGTGTGTGTGTGTGTGTGTGTGTGTGTGTGTGTGTGTGTGTGTGTGTGTGTGTGTGTGTGTGTGTGCAAGGAGTGAAGGGACATGTCAAGGGATCTGTGTGGGACATATTTGGACCTCGTGTATGGCGTTATGTGGGAAAAGAATATCAGAGATGGTAAGATTGACGTAGGTGTCTGTTCAAGGACAGTTATATGATGCTATATCACTTCCCTGTATAGATGAAGAGACGGCGGCAGAGCAAAAGGCTCCTCCCCACCTACCACTATAGATGGAGACATGATAGTAAATCATAATGCTCCTCCCCACCCACCACTATAGATGGAGACATGATAGTAAAACATAAGGCTCTTCCCCACCCACCACTATAGATGGAGACATGATAGTAAAACATAAGGCTCTTCCCCACCCACCACTATATACACAGGATAATAAAGTAAAAGGCCCCTCCCCACAACCCACCTTTATAGATGGACACAAGATAGCAAAGCAGAAGGATCCTCCCCACCCGCCAATATAGACAGAGACAGGAAAATAAAGTAGAAGGCTTATCCTCACCCATCCTCTACCTCCTCTAACACATCAGTCGACAAGGAACAGGGCTATGAAGAACTACAAGGCAAAACAAGAAGGGTAGACTGACATAGAAATCTATCTTAAAGGGATAGATAGAAGTAACTTTCTGATCTATATAAGCCGCCCGATACTCTGATGTTATAGAATATAGAATCTGGTATACTGTACAAGTATAGCTGCATTATATTCTGAATAGATTTACACACAAGTAGTGTATATTATTACAAAATATCCAGCAATTGTTTCATTTATAGTAATAGCTATCGCCTTGACCCTACATATATCCTTGTGGTGCTGCTGAGAAGGGCCATTGTTCACAATTCTGTTACATCTAGAGTTCTTCACCTTCGTGCTGTTCTCTGTTGTTATTGTTATCTTATTTAGTATAAAGATGATATCGTGAGATACATTGAAAATGTCGCTCTCAGAACATATCAGATCTACGTGACGTCTGTGTATTTCTTTTCTTTTTCTAGATAAAATACTCTCATATCCCTAATTATATTGTACATTTTAATTCTATTGAAAAACACATACTCCTTATATTTCTCTTTTAAGCAATATTAGATATTTAGGTACATCATGCCAGTGAACATAAGAATATTTTCAATAGAATACAATAGATCACTGGAATATAGAAATAGCTGACAAAAAAACAAACTTCACTCCTTACTTTATGTAGTGTGAAGCTTATCTATACTTTTCTTTCTGTTTCAGAACTTTTAAGCAAAGTGATGTGTGTCAATACTTTTTCTGTCGGTTGCCTGCATGAAATAGTATATACTGATCATGTACTTATGCTATACAATGGACTACGAGAGTCATGTGATAATGAAATCTTCGCCACTGTCTGATTTTGTCACTGTCTGATTAAATGTTTTTTTTTTTTTCATATGTAGATATATGTTACGCTTCCATTAATTCAAACACACATTGTTTTGTTATGAGGAAAAACAAACTGAATTAGCTTCTTTACTTAAAGTTACGGTAAACAATTTATTGTAAATAGTGTAAATGAATATCCAATATTTGTCAGAACATCCATCACGCAGAGATCGCATTTGAATGCATGTGGAGCATGGATATACATAATCATACATGTGTAGTTGGGTACACTTTTTCAACGTTTTGAGAGAGAGAGAGAGAGAGAGAGAGAGAGAGAGAGAGAGAGAGAGAGAGAGAGAGAGAGAGAGAGAGAGAGAGAGAGAGAGAGAGAGAGAGAGAGAGAGAGAGAGAGAGGAATCATATGTAAAAAAAAGTATAGAAACGTGTGTGTGGGGTGGGGGGGGGGGGGTAAGACCCTCCAGCCAGCACCCGCGAGTCAATAGCCATGAACTGTGGTCAGATGGAACTAAAATAAGAAATTCCATAAAGTTCCTGGTTCTGGAAATCCAGGAATCGGACGTGAGGAATTCTGTTAATGATGGTAAGAAATGTGGAGAATGTGAGAAATATCAAGGCAGGTGGAATGTGTATTATGTATATATATATGTATATGGGACTTCATCAGTGGACTGCAAGTCAGCCACGTCTACCGACCGGGAAGTTATCCACGCCCTCCGTCCTCCTGAAGACACTCCTCACATCACTGGGCCTAAGGATGTGGATACACGTCTTTTATCATCACTTACAACATGAATACTTCATGTATCCATACCCTGAGGCCTGAGGACGGAGGCAACGGGAGTAAACCTGGGTTGTGAGTGGTGGAGAGACGACCCCATCAGCACAGCTCTGGGTTGTGAGTGATGGAGAGACGGACCCCATCAGCATCGCTCTGGGTTGTGAGTGATGGAGAGACGGACCCCATCAGCACCGCTCTGGGTTGTGAGTGATGGAGAGACGGACCCCATCAGTACCGCTCTGGGTTGTGAGTGGTGGAGAGACGACCCCATCAGCATCGCTCTGGGTTGTGAGTGATGGAGAGACGGACCCCATCAGCACCGCTCTGGGTTGTGAGTGGTGGAGAGACGACCCCATCAGCATCGCTCTGGGTTGTGAGTGATGGAGAGACGGACCCCATCAGCACCGCTCTGGGTTGTGAGTGATGGAGAGACGGACCCCATCAGCACCGCTCTGGGTTGTGAGTGGTGGAGAGACGACCCCATCAGCATCGCTCTGGGTTGTGAGTGATGGAGAGACGGAACCCATCAGCACCGCTCTGGGTTGTGAGTGGTGGAGAGACGACCCCATCAGCATCGCTCTGGGTTGTGAGTGGTGGGGAGACGACCCCACCAGCACTTCTTTAGGTCTTCCGTCAGCTACTTCTTCAGGAGGTCAAAGTGTGTACGTCAAATTCCCTCAAAAATCTAGAGAAAATATCCGCATCAAGTTATGTCTGTGTTTGACGTTTGCCATCGCTAAGCTTGTACGAGTTAAGATCTTACGATGATGGTCCGCTGTGTCACTAACCAGCGCCAGATCAGGGATCTTTCGTCGGCCCAAGAACAGCTGCCACAGTGAAGACATCGACCACATATATTCTCCAGCTGCCCAAGACTGACCGGTAAATACCAACTTAAGCCTTAAGTTCTCAAAGTTATTCTCCCGCTACAAGTTCAATACCAACTTAAGCCTCAAGTTCTCAAAGTTATTTTCACGCTGCAAGTTCAATGCAAGTAAGTTTTAAAATGACGACGATCAACAGAGTGTATTACATTCGCTTGTCCTATTTTGACTGACAATTATATTTTGCATTACTTCATTTTCTAAGTCAAACATTATGGCATGAAAAAAGGGGTAACGTTGCTCGTCATACGTTTTCTATTACGCCAAGAAAGTGTAGATAATTTTTTTGCTGACTGTACATCAGTGTATTGTCAATTATAGCTATATAATCATATATTCAGAATGCCATTGTTGATAAGGTGGTATTGCCCTGTATGATAATGTATATTGCGAAATAGTGGTAAATAATCATATATGGAATATGAAAATGTTGTTATAGGGGTATTATATAATTATAAACCGTGTATAATACAGGTATATAACCCTTTCTGAAAACTAATTGAACGGTTACGGGAACACATTGTTAATGATCGTATTAAACCGTGAAATATCCTTGTACACTGTTATCCCTTGTATCATACAGAGTTCGTTGAAGAGAGATGCGTATAGTAAGCGAATCCAAACCTAACCTAACCCTAAAGACTCTACTTGAGTCGACATAAGATAGAAAATAGCCTAGATTAATTTTGTATAACCCGATATTAAAAAAAGAATGTGAATGTCACTTTGCAAGTATAAATGTGTGTGTGTGTGTGTGTGTGTGTGTGTGTGTGGGTGGGTGTTTTTTTCATTTAACGGCACTATATATTCACATAACTGTTTTGTAATAACGGAGCATTATCACAGTGGAATTCCGCAGAACTATAAAAGTCTATGTAACATGAATAATTTTTTTGTAATATACATATAAAGCATACAAATTTCCGCTGAAATATAGGATTGTTTCTAATCACATGAATTTTTTGGGATCACATAGGTGTTCTGTAATCCCATAGCTTCTCTGTAATTATTTGAATTCTTCCAATTACATAAATTATCTGTAATCGCATATATCTCTCATGATCAGAAACTCACATTACCATCACATATGTTCAGGGTCATCACATAACGAGGTCAAAATCTCATAATCATTTCAAATAATCTCGAACGAGAAATAGTGATCAATCCAACAGTATCTTGATCAATAACAGTTGATATAATCAAAATAACAGATTAAAGATTAATATACGAATGTATTAATTGGGTACGATGATTATCATCATTATTCTTAGATATTACATAGATAAGGAGGAAATTGATCACGAACACCACAATATGTGGGTTAAGGAAGACTGGCAACACTTGTTAGGCAGATGTTTTCTGAGAATTGAAGGGAATTTCTCCTCTAGGGCTCTATCATCTGCTCTTGACGCTGCCTCGCTCACGCAGGAAATGGCGAACATGTGTGAAAAAGAAGAAAACACACACACACACACACACACACACACACACACACACACATGCACACACACACACAAAGGCTTTCAACCCTTTAATCTTTAACAACCTTGGCTCACACAAACACATTTGCCTGTGACATTATTCACCTCTGTCGAGGTACGTTCCCTCATAAGCGATGCAGTTAATTCATTGTGAGCACACAGGTGATTGATTTACGACCATCGAGCAAAGCTATTCAGAGAAATTTGCGTCCAGTGACGGAGCTAACAGATTGTGCTGTCGAGCCGGGCGAAAACTCAACGTCTATAGCAATTTGGCATCTGTATAACACGGGGAATTATGCAGACATTCAAATGGCGTTTGAGGGGGAGTGGTAATTGGTCAGGTCGTTGGTGTGCATGTAATCTAATAACATAGAAAAATAGAGCAATAATGATTAAATTGCTGTAGAATAAGTGTGTGTGTGCGTGTATATATATATATATATATATATATATATATATATATATATATATATATATATATATATATATATATATATATATATATATATATATATATATATATATATACACGTCTGGCGATGTTCTCTGTATGGAAGGTGTTAGGTCTAATGTGGAGTGTTGTGCATTCGGGGGAAAACTGTTGTCAGAGTTGACACCACTGGAAGTTAGTTAACCTGTCTTATCTGAGGGTAATGAAACACAAGTTGTCCCAAAATCGCGCCTTGTGGGACGCCATAGGTGAGGGGGACTGGAAGGTGGAGATGGCTCCATCGGCAGCGCACGGCCTGGCCGCGCTCAGTGATGAGGAAGTCTGCATGCAGGCCATGGAGTGAGGCTTCTCCACACCTCATTGTTGGCGGCTTTGATAATGACTGAGTTGTGGTTGACTAGGTCCAAGGCTTTGGTGAGGTCGACAAACGTTTCTATCTAGATTTTTTGGTGTGAGTAGAGTTTCCAGGATAGATGTCTTGTTAGGGAATAGATATTAAGATTTTCCTGGCCAAAAATACAAAGTATAATTCATTGTACTTTTTTATTTCTATTGCTTTAACGACAATCGGTGAATGTGTAGTATGTTATTCATTTGCTCATATGAGTAAACAAAAGGTCTCGGGGGCATGTAGAACATGTCTCACAATCTCCTATTTAATGTAACTCATACAGAATCCTATCCCTTGATCATGCCACAGAAGACATTTCAATCTACCCTGAGGATGTGATAGACTGTTATGTTCGGTCCATGTGAAGATACCATTGCTGACTCCGTAAGACATTGTAAAGTTGTTTAGCCACAGGTTTATTTTGCTCAGTCGCATCATGGGTTCTCCTGAGATGGAACGTCTCATAGGGCTAAGCCGACCTCATCTGGGAGCGACAGACGGATGTAAGGAGGAAGTTATGGGTTCCCTTGGTACCCATGAATGAGGCCCATGGATCCTGTGGAATATGGGGAGGAAGGAAAGACAGGAAGCTGTGTTTTATTACCTCAATTATGGGGAAGTAAATCGAAAGTAGAGGGATATTGACTGCCGGTGTCTTGTGGAATTAGGAGGATCAGATGCTATAAGCGCAGGGGATGAGAATCAGATCCTCTGAAGGAGAGCGGAGGTATATGGAGCATCAACAGGAGCAAAGCTACTTTGAGAGCAATAAGATCTGTGGATTGATCGGTGTATAATCCTGTGTCTTCCTTCTCTGGGATAGATATGTATTGGATATGAAGGAAAGTGAATATGAAGGCAGCAGGGGTAGAGATTGCTGTGAATGTGAATAGAGATAAGATAATAGATCAAGCAGGAAGAGATGTAGTTGAGAATGAATGTGAAAGGAATTGACACTAGACCAACATCCAGTACTTCCTTCATTCTTATCGTCCTGGAGATGTGTAATTTCCTCTCCTTTCCTTTTCCTCTCCTCCCTCCCATCTCCATTCTCCCTCATCCCTCCCTTTAACCACACCCTTCGTTTTCACTCCCTTTCTTACCTCCATTTCTAGTCCCCAATACTCACAATCCTCTCCCCCACGTCCACAATCTTATCTTTCTCTCTTCTTTCTCTTATCCATTCTTAAGATTCTTCTATATCTCTAGCCTTCCCTCAGCTCTCTCAGCAGCTCCTTCCCGTCTCTCCCTCAGAACTGTTCTTCACATGTTCAAATCGTCGATCTTCAGCCAATTTCCGGTCCCGCTAGCCAGACACGATATAATGGGAAGTAATGACATCCTGTGGACCAGGTTTCGGGCTTGTGATGGGGTGGGCCTGTCACCTCTGGACCACGTCTGGTACAGGAGGGTGGTGCACCAAACGGCCCTTGACCAATGTTAATTACCACCCTAATTATCAGGGGGTTTGTTGATTGGAACCCTGATTATCCTGAGCCCAATAAACAAAGACATCGATTATCCTGGTGTGGAAAACTGAGCTCCTGGGTTTCTGGTATTCAGAGACAAGAGGTATGGTTATAATGATTAACCAAAGGGTTAGGATTAGTCTGGTTAACACGGCTTACCGAGGTACTGATTATCCTGATTAACCATGGCTAACTGATTATTCTGTTTATCACGTTTAATAGTGTCTCTAATTATTGTGATTAAATATTGTTTACCGAAGCTCTGGTTATCCTGATTAACCATGGCTACAGGGAGACATAATCATTCTAGTTATCCACCATGAAAAAGACCCTGATTATCCAGGTCAGAATGAAGACTGATCCTGAGATCTTAACTATGGTAAGCTGAAGATTAGATTATCCAGGTGATGATAAAGCTAGAGTCCTCGTTATCCATGAAGACGTTCACTAAGGTCATGATTATCCAGCTCTATGGGATAAGTTGGATTTCATTGCCTTGGTCATGGATGTATCCCAGTTAATCCGACCACGGAGAACTGTATTAACGAGCCGGGGACCTCGATTATTATGAGGTCAATTAACGAGGGGGTCCTAATTGACCTAATTTGGAGCAAGATACTCTCAGCTGATGAAAACAAACCCCACCAAGTCAGAGGTGGAAGCCCCGATACCGTCGACGTGATTAAGGCTGACCTGTGACCTTTTGGGGGCCTGGCCTGGGAGTGCCTGAGGGTTGGGCGGTTGCGCCCACCACCGTATCCCCACCCGAGACACACCCACCCTGCCAGCCCCAGCCCACTCCAGCAGCACCTGCTTATCACACCCCCAACCTTTCTTCCACCTGCTGGCTAATGCTGGGTTCTTTGTTCCCCTCCCATACCAGGCCTACTGATGGGGTGTCTATGTACCACACCAAGCCTAGTAATGGCCTGGTGATGGGTCGTCTGTGTACCACGCCAGGTCTGGTGATGGGTCGTCTGTGTACCACGCCAGGTCTAGCGATGGATCGTCTGTGTACCACACCAGGTCTAGTGATGGGTCGTCTGTGTACCACACCAGGCCTGGTGATGGGTCGTCTGTGTACCACGCCAGGCCTAGTGATGGGTCGTCTGTGAACCACGCCAGGCCTGGTGATGGGTCGTCTGTGTGCCACACCAGGCCTGGTGATGGGTCGTCTGTGTGCCACACCAGGTCTAGTGATGGGTCGTCTGTGTGCCACGCCAGGGCTGGTGATGGGTAGTCTCCTGTAACGTTTACTGGGCGAAGGTGCTGAAGAAGCACCTTGCTGAAGGTACTGAGAGCCATAAGCGAGGCGCCTCAGTCACTGGCATGAGAGGTAAGACGACGCTAAGAGGTAAGTGGCTTGAAGAGAATGGATCTATTATCCGAAAAACCTTTGAGCGATGGGAGAGTATAAACGCTCAGCTCTCACTCTCAGCTTGTTCAAGTCTCTCACTCACTCTCTCTCTCTCTATTTCTTTCTCTCTCTCTCTCTCACAAAATCTCCCTTCCTTCATCCTTCTATACTCGTCCTTAATCCTCCTCAACCTACCTGAGCGACGAGAGAGCCAAGCACAAGCCATCGACCCAGACGACTGGTGGAAGGTTGGAGGTCCAAGGGACCAGGCGAGACCCCCTGCTACGTCTCTGCCTCAGGCAGGTCTTCTCAGTCCTCTCTCCTCGTCAGCTCTCACTGCTCACTTGTCAGCCTCTCCATGCTCATCCAGGCCCCGGCGTCTCCGTTGTTAGGCCGTGCCTCGGGGGCGACACTCATTTACTGCTGCAGCACCCCAGAGGGAGAGCCCACACCCAGTTGGAGGTTCCCTCCTCGACAGGAGGCTCCTCCCAAGAGGGCGATTCCACCTCCCCTCAAGCAGGAGGCTTCACCCTAAATGGGAGGCTTTACCTTACGCAGAAGGCCCAACGCCAAGCAGGAGGCTCCACTCTCGGCAGAAGGGTCCTTCTTAAGCAAGAGATTCCAACCCCATTGGGATATTCCTTCTTCAGCAGGAGGCTCCTTCCCAAGAAGGAGAGTTTACCCCCAGCAGGAGGCTCCACCCCTAGGAAAGAATTTCTCCCAAACAAGAGTTTCCAACCCCAGTAGGAGCTTCCTCCTCCATCAGGAAGTCCCTCCTCCAGTAGGAGGCTCCTCCTCCGTAAGAAGTACGATCCAGCTCCGGCACATAGCTCCTACTCCATCCAGAAGGAGGCTGCTTCTCCTGCAGGAAGGCCACAGGGTTACAAACACCACCTCGAAAAGCGATACCGACCCTTCCACAATCCACAGTTGACAGTCAAAGATTTCTAGAAGGACTCCAACCAAAATAGACCACAAGATTCTTATTAAAGATTTATGGATGAAAAAAGAAAAATGAGAATGAATGAAAATCAGAGAAAACAGCAAAGATAAATGCCATTCGTACAGGTATAAAACAATGATTAAATTCGACAATCCACAGTTATCGTTGTGCCAGTAAATAAACGTCATTCTGAAAATATAAATTAAGAGGGATTTGGTGTATGTAACCTTAATTAGTTTTTGGTACACACTGCCACCTGCATTATTCATAAGGCATTAAGAATAAAGAAATTTTTGACTGGACACATTCGAGTACAATCATATTATGTCATTAGCAGCAATGATAACCATTCATTATATATAAATAAATGCATTCCTGCAACAACTATATATATATATATATATATATATATATATATATATATATATATATATATATATATATATATATATATATATATATATATATATATATATATATATATATATATATATATATATATATATATATATATATATATATATGTTTATGGATGGGGTTGTTAGGGAGGTGAATGCAAGAGTTTTGGAAAGAAGGGCAAGTATGAAGTCTGTTGTGGATGAGAGAGCTTGGGAAGTGAATCAGTTGTTGTTCGCTGATGATACAGCGCTGGTGGCTGATTCATGTGAGAAACTGCAGAAGTTGGTGACAGAGTTTGATAAAGTGTGTGAAAGAAGAAAGTTAAGAGTAAATGTGAATAAGAGCAAGGTTATTAGGTACAGTAGGGTGAAGGGTCAAGTCAATTGGGAGGTAAGTTTGAATGGAGAAAAACTGGAGGAAGTAAAGTGTTTTAGATATCTGGGAGTGGATCTGGCAGCGGATGGAACCATGGAAGCGGAAGTGGATCATAGGGTGGGGGAGGGGGCGAAAATCCTGGGAGCCTTGAAGAATGTGTGGAAGTCGAGAGCATTATCTCGGAAAGCAAAAATGGGTATGTTTGAAGGAATAGTGGTTCCAACAATTTTGTATGGTTGCGAGGCGTGGGCTATGGATAAAGTTGTGCGCAGGAGGGTGGATATGCTGGAAATGAGATGTTTGAGGACAATGTGTGGTGTGAGGTGGTTTGATCGAGTAAGTAACGTAAGGGTAAGAGAGATGTGTGGAAATAAAAAGAGCGTGGTTGAGAGAGCAGAAGAGGGTGTTTTGAAATGGTTTGGGCACATGGAGAGAATGAGTGAGGAAAGATTGACCAAGAGGATATATGTGTCGGAGGTGGAGGGAACGAGGAGAAGTGGGAGACCAAATTGGAGGTGGAAAGATGGAGAGAAAAAGATTTTGTGTGATCGGGGCCTGAACATGCAGGAGGGTGAAAGGAGGGCAAGGAATAGAGTGAATTGGATCGATGTGGTATACCGGGGTTGACGTGCTGTCAGTGGATTAAATCAGGGCATGTGAAGTGTCTGGGGTAAACCATGGAAAGCTGTGTAGGTATGTATATTTGCGTGTGTGGACGTGTATGTATATACATGTGTATGGGGGTGGGTTGGGCCATTTATATGATCCCTGGGGATAGGGGAGAAAGAATACTTCCCACGTATTCCCTGCGTGTCGTAGAAGGCGACTAAAAGGGGAGGGAGCGGGTGGCTGGAAATCCTCCCCTCTCATTTTTTTTTAATTTTCCAAAAGAAGGAACAGAGAAGGGGGCCAGGTGAGGATATTCCCTCTGTTCCTAACGCTACCTTTTTTTTTTTTTTTTTTTCCAAAAGAAGGAACAGAGACGAGGGCCAGGTGAGGATATTCCCTCAAAGGCCCAGTCCTCTGTTCTTAACGCTACCTCGCTATCGCGGGAAATGGCGAATAGTATGAAAAAAAAAAAAAAAAATATATATATATATATATATATATATATATATATATATATATATATATATATATATATATATATATATATATATATATGTATATATAGATAGATAGATAGATAGATAGATAGATAGATAGATATAGATATTCTACCATGTATTCTAACAGCATCAGCTGCAAACAGCGACACATATCAAAAAATACCCCCACTTCATCCCTTGCATTTACCATGCCCTATGTCATTTCAGCTGCAGCGATCCTCACCAGGTAATGCATCAAAGGTTGTTAACACAACAGAGTAAGTCACTCCACGTTCATCCACGACCATTAGTTAATTAACAAGGTTTATATCATCTCCAACAGCAGGTAATGGGCGGGGCCAGTATCATATCGCGATGCAAACCTTTGCTCTCAGCTGAAATTAATTACGTTTCTTATAAATTTCCTTCACAACAGAGAGAGAGAGAGAGAGAGAGAGAGAGAGAGAGAGAGAGAGAGAGAGAGAGAGAGAGAGAGAGAGAGAGAGAGAGAGAGAGAGACAGACAGACAGAGAGATTTCTAGTTCGTCTCTCTCTCTCTCTCTCTCTCTCTCTCTCTCTCTCTCTCTCTCTCTCTCTCTCTCTCTCTCTCTCTCTCTCTCTCTCTCTCTCTCTCTCTATATATATATATATATATATATATATATATATATATATATATATATACATATATATATTTAGACGTACCGACCCGTCCTTTGCAACACTCTCAATCGTTCATGGGTTGGGTTCCCGCTCATAGTGAGTGCCACTGGAAGCTGCCACTATTACTCATGGTGTCGCTGGCACTTATGAGAGCCATTTTGTTACTAAAGGAAATCCTTGGGATTAATCATCTTTCAATCCCGTGGTTTTCTTTCAGGATTAATCATCTTATAATCCTCTCGTTTTCATTCAGGTTTAATCATCATTCCAGCCTCTTGTTGTCATTCTGGATTAATCACCTTGTAATCCCCCCGTTTTCATTGTGGATTAATCATCTTTCCCTCCTCTCGTTTTCGTCCAGGATTAATCATAATTCCACTCCGTCGTGTTCAATCACTTACAGACTCCGGGACTTTGCGCATAACACGTCTATTTTTTTGTGTGTTTTTGACTATTTTTTTTGTGTGTTTTTTTCCAAACATTTTTGCTGTCGATAACATTACGAACCGGAGACATTAATCTTCTAAGAAAACGGCAGCTGACTCTAGAAAGACCATGTCTTTGTAGCCTTCATCTGTCTATATCAGTTACCCGTTAACAGCAACCAACCCCTCCTCTCCCCCCACCCCCCCCCTTTATTTAAGAATAACCACCCGTCTATAACAGTTGTTGCCTGCCTCAGACGGCCACATTTATATTACAACTGCCTATGTGTTGTTAACTACATGGCCTCAGCGACGTAGAAACAAAAGGTGCATCTTTGGGGAAAAATCCTTCAATGGACTTTATCTAAATGTCTTATTGCTAATATATTTAACTGAAGCTCAGTAAATGCTTAACTTTTAAATGGAAATATTCCTAAAGAGATTCACTGGCCATGCAGCTCATGTTCTGGGCTTATGACGAATCAAAGATCCTCAGTAATCAAGCAAAATAAACATCAAAACACTGGGCTAAGAAGAGAGAGAGAGAGAGAGAGAGAGAGAGAGAGAGAGAGAGAGAGAGAGAGAGAGAGAGAGAGAAGATGAGGGAGCTTAAAAGCCACCACACACACACACACACACACACACACACACACACACATCAAGCTTGGCTCTGACTTGAAATCTAAACATCTGAACATTTTCTCTCCACCTCATTAGTCTCATGATGGCTCTGGCCCCCAGACTAAACCCCCCTCATTACTCAACGACTCATACACATCACACGACGCCCGCAAGGGGTTTCCTCTGTGTGTGTGTGTGTGTGTGTGTGTGTGTGTGTGTGTGTGTGTGTGTGTAGAATTTCTCAAAGTCATACTCTCCTAATTACAAATTCTTATAACTCATCACCTCATCACTACCATTCATCCCAGTGGAGATGAGGGAAACAGTAGACTAACAGATGGAAGTAGATTAAAATCTTGATGGAATTCTCGACCAAGAAATGGATACAAGGTAGATTTAATGTTTACCAACATATCCTGTTCATTATTCAGCCCAGTTGCCGCTCTATATGGGTTTTTCTTTACATTTCATTATTTTTTTTTGTGAATGAGAGAGAGAGAGAGAGAGAGAGAGAGAGAGAGAGAGAGAGAGAGAGAGAGAGAGAGAGAGAGAGAGAGAGAGAGAGAGAGAGTCTACCTGCTTACTAGGACTCACGACGAAATTTTGCCCTGAGTCTTTCTGGCGAGCGCGTAGAGCTCACCTCAGCAAAATATAGAGTTAGGAACATGGAATTGTATGAGGTGCGTGTGATCGGGTCTCCTACTGATACACTAGCCTTATACGCCTCATCATACACACCCTGATACAGCAGCTTCACCAGGTGAACGACCAGAGGCAGATGATATTAGGGTCACCATCTGGTGCCTCTTGCTTTATGATGTGATATTTTTACTGCGTAAAGAAATTTGGAATTTTGTAAACTCAAGAAGCTTGTATAGTGTCTTCCCGTCCGCCTTAATCATGAAATATTCTGCGGGGATGTATATATATATATATATATATATATATATATATATATATATATATATATATATATATATATATATATATATATATATATATATATATATATATATATATATATATATATATATATATATATATATATATATATATATGAAGGTAAAGTAGCACTTCAGTAGGAGCTAATGCAATTTCATTCAACATATAATTTTTCTATAAATGTGGCAAGACATGTAATTCGTGGAGACAATCAACCTCGTCATCTGATGCCAGTACACTTACCAAAGTTATCTAAATCCCAACATCACATTTGATTCCCGCCGACCAACACCAATCTTTATAGACCAAGCACTGTCTGCTTTGTTGCTGGTGTCGTCTGCAAGTGATGACACGACTGAGACGTCCCCTTGGCCCAGGATTTATAAATCGTCTTGAAACAGAAAGAAACAAATTGTAACAGAAAGCAAGAAAGTATTGTCTAAGACTTCCACGACTCAGAGGAACCCACCTTACCCTACTCCTTGTCGTGACTGCAGCCTGGAAGATAGAGGCGACCCATGAAAGTGGCCCTGGTGTTAAGATAGAGTTATAGTCATATTACGATGTGTATATATATTACGAATGATATACTGCTATGGACGGGAGGGGAGGACTATTATATGATATTCCTCTACTTAATGGATTCCAGGTTTTCTTTATGCAAGAAGAATATCAAGTGATCATAAACCAAAATACTCCAGAAGGTCTGGCCAATATTAGCTTCTTGCTGTTCGCTCTGCTGGTGAGGCCTCTATATCAAGGAATATGTGAGGTGGCGGATGAGGGAGTATAATAGACTTATTTACGAAAGAAGTGTAAACTTATGAGGTGTTTTGTATAACGGGAGGTATGAGTTAGATTTGCCAATGGGTTTATGAAAAAGAGTATATTAATGCAAAAGGAGTGACTGTAAATTCTTTATGAGGCACGTGAGTAGGGTTTTATAGGCGGGTCTCTGGAGGTCTCTGGTGGGAACGAGGGGGAATATATGTATGAGGGAACCTTTGTAGGGTTATGTGAATGAGATGTCTGGGCCACTCATATGCAATCTGCCAGGACATGAAAATGAGGTGAGTAAATGCTATGCCCAGATGATGGTCTGGGGGCAATATAAGTGGAGTACAGAGTACATGCGAAGGACATATAATAGAGGACCAGATGGTCTATGACGGGGGTCATATACTGGAGGAAAGTAATAGCACTTCTTAGGAAAGATAGTAAAGGCGAAGACCCCCTAACCACACACCACACCCTCCGGCACATCAGCTTGCAGGAGAGTGAATGTGGAGGAACGCCTTGCATCATATAGAGAATATGTTGTCGTGGAAATTCTATTGGAATTCACAACACATCAAGGTTGGTTATTTGTGGGCTTGAGGCCAGGTCCATTAAAGCCATCAACGTAAGCTACATCACCCTGATAAGTGTTTAACATCTTCTTCAGGTGTTGAAGATAATTCGAAGACCACATACACATGTCACAGCAACTTGGGAACCAATTTATAACTTATTCCTGAGGAAGTACAGGAAGAATACACCCTCAGTACCAAAACGTCTCCAGTCCCTTGATTACCCTTGTGATCACCTGGATTTCCTCCTCCATCAGGTCCCTGATACAGTATGACCACCAGAAGCAGTATTGCATCAAGGGATTCCAGTACCGCAAGCCCATTGTACCACTACCTCCAAAAGGGATCCGATGCTCTACTCCAGTTTGGATTTCCTTATATTCCTTTGCCTCATCCAGCGCAACACTCAGCTTCAACACAGTGTGGCGGCAGACCACCTTCCATCCTCTCCCACGTCAGGAGTTCTGACATTAATGGTGTCAGCGTCCCCGCTAACCCTTCCCTTCACTGACACACTTTGGCGAACAAAGAACTTCCAGTCCTGCCTCTAAATCCCACAGAATGAGTGAGACCCAGACTAGATGGATAGATGGATGAATAGATAGATAGACAGATTGATACAGAGCGATAAAGTATTTCCTAGTTAAGCCAAGATCAATTTAAAAGGAATTAAAGAAAGGAAAATACCATACAAACTCTGATATAAAGAAAGCAAACATAAAAGAAAAAGAATGAATAGAAATGAAAAAAGTTGAAGAGAAAAAAAAATGCAAAAAATATAGAAATTGAGGAGTTGATTTAGGTTATGAAGAAATAAAGATGACGGACACAATAACTAAAGATGAAGATTAAACAAATGCAATCATTTATAACATAATCTAAACGAGCCTAAAATAGTTACTTAGCTTTGACACAAGCACACAGCTTCGTAAAACTATTGATGTACACATCTATAATTCTCTGCTTGTCATAGAAAGCTTGGCTGGCACTGTTCACCACGTCACGTATACATATCTCATGTTTTCTCGTATCCCCTCATGAATGACTTGGAGATCTCACTTATTCATGGGAACACGAAGAGGTATTCACGATCATGGGTTTGATTCATTTGCTTGATGGAAGAGACTCATTGTCTTCAACCAGCAGTTCAAGTCTTTGAGGATCGGTCGTTGTGTCTGCCGTGTTGGCGCGGTTAATATAAAACACTTGTCGACACCTGTGTGTAGCGAAGCAGACAAGAGGCGTGAGTGATGCTGCCCTCAGTGTTTGAGATGGAGGAGGTGGTGCTGTGTAGCAATGGTGAGGAGGAGGAGGAGGAGGAGGAGGAAGGAGTACTCACGCATATGCATACATAAATACATTCGCACGCACGCACATACATGCATATGCAGGTGTATACACACATGCATGTATATATAGATACGTACATACATGCATGTAGATGTACATACGTATATACACGCATTCAGGCATGCTCATACACACACGCGTTACGAAAGATGATTTTACAAGCCAGTTATATTCCATGTTAGATATTATTGGATGGAATCGTAAGTGCTCCTCTCTCTCTCTCTCTCTCTCTCTCTCTCTCTCTCTCTCTCTCTCTCTCTCTCTCTCTCTCTCTCTCTCTCTCTCTCTCTCTCTCTCTCTCTCTCTCTCTCTCTCTCTCTCAAGAAGGAGCAGGGAAAAATGGTGAACTCCCTAAGAACAACTTGGACCACAACAATGTTGTACTTCTTTCCGTCCACTGACACCACTGAACACAACCCCTGCCATACATGTCACCTCACTCTCCCTGCATCAGCCCGCAGGGCGCAGTCTGCTCGAGAATACAAACATAATACATCACACCAGGATATAATGGAATATGTTATATATGTTAGAAGACTTATGAATTATTTCCCACATGCAATACCTATGTTGAGAATATTTAAGCGTTTTTTGATGATGTATTTTCTATTCGGGGAGACTTTTTCAACAGACTGATTGCAAACCGACGTAAATATATATATATATATATATATATATATATATATATATATATATATATATATATATATATATATATATATATATATATATATATTTTTTTTTTTTTTTTTTTTTTTTATACTTTGTCGCTGTCTCCCGCGTTTGCGAGGTAGCGCAAGGAAACAGACGAAAGAAATGGCCCAAACCCCCCCCCATACACATGTACATACGTCCACACACGCAAATATACATACCTACACAGCTTTCCATATATATATATATATATATATATATATATATATATATATATATATATATATATATATATGAATATTTCCGGTTGACATCTTTCATTCCTTTTTACAAAAAATGATTTTTTTATATGGAATCGCAAAATATAGATAGATTTTTTATTATCTATATCGTTCACCAACTCACACGTTCGTGATGACTGCACAGTTAAAGCAAGTGATGTGCAAAAGTCATAAATCTGAGTCATTTTGAAAGGAAAATTACCCTTGGGATTTGCTCTCCATGGTAGCCAACATATACGAAACAGTGAGTGGTTTTTATTTTTTACCGTGGCCGTGAGCGACGCACTGCCTGGCTGGAATGAGCTACGATTGGAAGGGTTGGTAATCCTGACTACACCAACATCACGTTTTCTCCTCAGTCATTACTGATTTCATCGGAATTTCTACAAGAATGTTCCCCCGTTTTCCCTCATCGGAATTCATAAGATATGGCCTTATTTCCCTAATTCTATATATACTTTCCCCTTTTTTTTCACTCAGTTCATTGAGGTTATTTCCAGATATCATCATTGTCTACATGAACTAATAAGGCGAGAATGAAAGCAGGTTTGAGAAAGAAAAACGGGAATCTGGTTGACTGGGTCTTGTTGACGTCAGGGGAAAATGTAAACAGGCAATTGTCAGACACAGCAACGAAATCCATCTACATAGATGTATATTTCTTTTTTTACTCCCTTTGGTTCATGGTGCTATCTGTCTTTAAGTGCTCTCTCTCTCTCTCTCTCTCTCTCTCTCTCTCTCTCTCTCTCTCTCTCTCTCTCTCTCTCTCTCTCTCTCTCTCTCTCTCTCTCTCTCTCTCTCTCTCTCTCTCTCTCTCTCTCTCTCTCTCTCTCTCTCTTTCTCTCTCTCTCTCTGGGATCTCTTTTGAAACAAGAGCTGCGTCATTTCCAGCGTTTCTCCTGTCTGTTAGAACGACAGTGACATGGAAATCTAATAAAAGAATAACCTTTAACGCATCCTCTCTCTCTCTTTCTCTCTCCCTCTCTCTCTCTCTCTCTCTCTCTCTCTCTCTCTCTCTCTCTCTCTCTCTCTCTCTCTCTCTCTCTCTCTCTCTGAAGATATAACTTCTTGATTGAGGGAAACTGATGAAGACTAGGTATAATATAATAACGAGCACTTATCAGAACTCACACACTTGACGGGGTTCCCTGGCTTAAGGGTTAATGTTGCTGACCATGGTTCACGCACGAGCACTCCTGGGTGCGAATTCTGGGTGGAGAAGTAGAGCCACAGATGACCCTGCTGTTCATCCTCCTCTTGGGGCTGGTCAATGATTGGATATCTGGCTTAGAGTGGAGTGTGTGTGTATGCGCGCGTGTGTGTGTATGTGTGTGTGTGTGTGTGTGTGTGTGTGTGTGTGTGTGTGTGTGTGTGTGTGTGTGTGTGTGTGTGTGTGTGTGTGTGTGTGTGTGTGTGTGTGTGTACACATATAAGATTGAATTCATGATACATTATATCTGTAAGGTTGAAAGGCGGGGCAACACAAGTGTAAAACTCTTCATGTAAAAAGCAAATAATAGTAATCACACACACACACAGACACACACACACACACACACACACACACACACACACACACACACAAGAAGCCCCATAAGCGTGAAACTTTCCCCCCTTACAGTGCAAATAGGCAATTACAAATAGGACATTACACAGGCAGACAAGAGTAAGAGGGAAACTCCTTTGACGGATAAACGATGATCTTAGTGTAAGGAGGAAATAAGGTCTATGTTGGAAAATTTCTTTCCAAACAGGATGGGGTTACCGATGGCGTACCGCAGGGTTAGGGGACAGAGGCCTTCTATCTACCTATCACGGAAGAAAGAAGAGAAAGTCGTGACTTGACATCACCTTCGGTTTTAATGATGTCGAAAGCCTACAGTTCTTCGAAAGGTGGAGAAATGTGTAAAAGAACGAGAGACCGTAACAAAAACAGAACAAAGAAACGCGTAGAAAAGATGTCAAAAAGTACTTTCATAGTAGCAGAGCAGCGGAGGAAGAGAATGGAGTAAGTGACCACACTGTATATGTTGACGGTACGCAGAAATGTATTCAAAGTTGTATGACAATATGGAAATATCAAGAGATGGGAAACCCCACGATTGTCGAACTCACTCTCCCACGTACAGTACAAAATAGTTAATTATACCAATATTCTAATCACATACTAACACAGCACAGTAATCACCTCAACAGATAAATTTTTTCAGTCAGATAATCGTATCCACAGAAACACGCAGCTGTGAAACTGAATCTCTCCTTAAGTGGGAAAGAAAGCAGGAGAAATGGTTCCGTTTAGTGCAGTGTTGGTAACTGGATCACGAAGATGTATCTCCGGTATTAAGAGGGGAAATGGGACCATTAGGACACGAGATTAGGGTTAGAGGGGAGGGGTTAAGGGAGACGAGGGTAAGGGGGGGAGTCATAGAACCCCCGCTGTTCTCTAATGGGTCATGAAACCCCGCGGTTCTCTAATGGCTTGTCTGCAACTTCTCGTATCTTTTGATGATGTTTTGGTATTACTAGATGACACAGATGCACTAATAAGAGGACTTTACTAGATTATACAGATTTGCGAATAATAAGAAATTACTAGATCATATAGATGTGCTAATGAGAGGACTTTACTAGATTATACAGATCTGTTAAAAGAGAACATTGATATACGTATTAGCAAAATCAGTGTTTGCTTGATAAACTATACTTTCGTATTACGTTGGTTATGTATTCTGGTGTCGGATGGTGAGGGAGGTGGAGAGGGGTGTTGGAGTGGAGGGTATGATGTGTTAGGAGAGGGATAGATGTGTCTGAGATGAGAGAAAGAGCTTTGAAGGGGATAGTTAAAAGTGTTGGAGACATGGGAGAGTTGTGTTGGAGGGGAGAAGAGATGTGTTGGAGGGCAGGGAGAGGTTAGAGAGTAGGATTGGAGAGGAAAATGTGGTAGTGAGGGAAAGAGGCGAATTGGAGAGGAGAGAATAATGTGGTGGAGAGGAAAAGAGCAACAGTGAATGATTAAGGGAAGTGCTGGAGGAGGGCAAATGGCATTGTGGTGTTGTAGGAAGTGAGCATCCTGGAGCGCAGGCGATCTACCGGGTAGAGATTGATCATATGGTACAGGGAGGGAAAGAGGGACTGAGATGTAGAGGAGGGAGGGAAAGAGGAATTGAGATGTAGAGAGAGAGGAAGTTCAGGGAAAGGGAGTTTAGGGAGAGGGAGGGTATAGAAAGATCGAGTTTGACAGGATAGAGATGAAGAGTGAAGATGTAGTGAACAGGAAGGAATACGTTATGGTGGATGAATGGTACTTGGCGATGACAAGAAGGGTGTGGTATGTCACTGGTGGTGAGGGAGACACTGTGGAGTGAGAGACAACAGGGAGGAGAGAGAGAGAGAGAGAGAGAGAGAGAGAGAGAGAGAGAGAGAGAGAGAGAGAGAGAGAGAGAGAGAGAGAGAGAGAGAGAGAGAGAGAGAGAGAGAGAGAGAGAGAGAGAGAGAGAGAGAGAGAGAGAGAGAGAGAGAGAGAGAGAGAGAGAGAGAGAGAGACAGACAGACAGACAGAGAGTTACACAGACCTCACAGACCACAAGGTCCAAGGAAAGTGGTCTGGTCTTAACGCTACTAAAAGAAAAAGAGTTCCATAGACACAGACCATAGAGACCCAAGATTACCAAGCGAGGTGGTCTGCTCTTAATGCTACAGAAGAAAAGACAGAGATAGATACAGAGATGGACAGACCTAAGGTTACCAAATGAGGTGCTCTGACCTTGTTGCTAACGAGAAAAGATGATGCTTCTGGTGCAAAATACAAGAATGATATAGCAAGCAGAGAGCCGGAGGAGGAGGAGGAGGAAGGGAGTAGATAATGCTACTCCGAGAGACTAGAAATGTTGAGCTGGGCGGCGAGGGAGAGAGGAAGGAAGTTAGTAGATCCTCCTACCAAGGCTGGGAGATGTGTATATAAAATGGCAGCCCGGGTAGTGAGGGGAGGAAATGGGGAGACGCCACTGCTGCTCCGAGAGACATTAAATCGTCCGAGCAGAACGTCACGGATGGTAAGGTTCTGATGGTTAGCGCTGAGGGTAGTTAGCAAAAGGGGGAAGTTATGGTTGGTGGACTTCGTGACGTGGGGCACCCACCCGACCCTCCTCCTCCATCATCATGGTCAGGTTCCCTAAAGACAACAACCACCCACCCTTCCTTCCTCGTCGTCCCTGACTACTCTCTCTCTCTCTCTCTCTCTCTCTCTCTCTCTCTCTCTCTCTCTCTCTCTCTCTCTCTCTCTCTCTCTCTCTCTCTCTCTCTCTCTCCATCATCGTCGCCCTCGCTACCCCATCTCACCATCATTACTGTCCTCATCTCTCTCTCACCATCAAACTCGTTATTCTCTCCCTCACCATCAACTTCCTCACTATTCCGCCCTCGCCACCATCGTCTACTCTCCCTGCCAATAATACTCCCCATCATTTTTCTGTTCAGCAAATGCCTCTAACTTTGATCTAGAATTACCATATCCAGATATCAATATACATGAAAAATATTCTGGTCAAAATCTAATGAAGAAATGATACAATAGAGACGGGATATGGCAGATATATTGCTTTGAATTACATTCAGCTTTTGAATCTCTGAAAATGATCTAAAAAAAAAAAGTGTATATTACATTACATTTTGAAGACAAGAATACATTGAGGTCTGGTATTAGTGTTACATGAGATGGAACACTGAGTTAGTTTTGTGATAGTATAACAAAGAACAAAATTGTGTTGTGTTCATATTGTGCAGTATAACCCACATAACATGTGTTGCACATCATAGTACATACCAAATTATACCAATGTTGCAGAGCATAACCATTAGCAAATTATACAAGTGTTGCTTCGTATATCATATAGCAAACAATACTAATGTTGCACTATTTATTCCAGAGCAAGTCATACCAATGTTTCAGTGTATATAACCCATGCCAAATCATACCAGTGTTAGCATTGCATAACCCAAACCAAAATATGTTATCATTTCGTATAACATGCATTAGATTATACCAAAGTTGTGTAGTATAACCTTTACCAAATTATACCATCGTCAAGTAGTATAATCTTTACCGAATTATACCAGCGTTACATTAAAAAGCCCACACTAAAATATACCTGTGTCGCGAATAACGTGCACCAAATTATACCAGGGTTACGTCGTATAACCCATACCAAACTATATCAGCGTTACGGTGTATAACCCATGCCCAATTCCACGATCGTTATTGAGTATAACCCATACCAAAATTATACCAGCGTTACGGAGTGTAACACATACCCGGTTATACCATTGTTACGGAATACAACACATACCCAGTTATACCATTTTTACGGTGTATAACCCATACCCCAATTACACCATTGTTTCGTAAGCATGGAAAAAGAATGTTGGCAAACGAGACGCTAATTGTTACCCTCTTTGTGTTTTACTCTCATCCTTTGTCTCTTTCTCTCTCTCCTTCCCCCCTTCCCTCCCTCTCCATCTCTCTTACTCTGAGCTCCGTCATTGTATCCCTCCCTCACGCTATCCACTCACTTCTGACGAACACCTTCCATGCTCTCCTGTGACTCTCCCACTCTCAGGTGTCCTCTCCCATCCTGCCTCTCCCCTCTCTCTCCTGTGACTCTCCCATTCTCAGGTGTCCTCTCCCATGCTGCCTCTCCCTTCTCTCTCCTGTGACTCTCCCACTCCCAGGTTTCCTCTCCCATCCTACCTCTGCCTTCTCCCTCCTGTGACTCTCCCACTCCCAGGTGTTCTCTCCCATCCTGCCTCTCCCCTCTCTCTCCTGTGACTCTCCCACGCCCAGGTTTCCTCTCCCATCCTACCTCTGCCTTCTCCCTCCTGTGACTCTCCGACTCCCAGGTGTCCTCTCCCATCCTGCCTCTCCCCTCTCTCTCCTGTGACTCTCCCACTCCCAGGCTTCCTCTCCCATCCTACCTCTCCCTTCTCCCTCCTGTGACTCTCCCACTCCCAGGCTTCCTCTCCCATCCTACCTCTCCCCACACTATTCTTCAAATATCCTCCCCAATCTTTTCTATATTCTCCCTCCTAGGCGTCGGGAAGGTTAGCGGAGGCTGTACAGCGGGCCAAGACTTCAGCGGCTGTCGAGTTTCACACCTTTGACCTATGGTGACGTCTCTTCCTCCTGCCTCAACCCACACACGTGGGATGTGGGCTTTCTTTCCATAGGCATAAGAACAACACTGAAACTCACGTGATTCGTCCTGCGTAGCTTTATATTTTCTACGGTGAGCGCTACGCGTTAGCCTTGCCTTTTGGCAGAATCTGGCCATAAGTCCTCTCTCTCTCTCTCTCTCTCTCTCTCTCTCTCTCTCTCTCTCTCTCTCTCTCTCTCTCTCTCTCTCTCTCTCTCTCCTCTCTCTCTCTCTCTCTCTCTGACTAACAACCAAATGAAATTATTGGATCAATTAAAAAAATAAAAAAAAATTCTTTTAAGTACACAAATTACATTTACACAGAAGCAGGACTTAATATTCCTTTTTTTAATTGAAATTACATGCTCATTTCACCGGCAAATATTTAATTACTTTTCATTAAAACAAGAGAGTAAATACCGTAGAAGCAATAAATGAACCAGATGAATTATTACTGTATATATACATAACTAAGGAACGTAATTATTTTCTTCCAAGGATTATGATTTAAAAATTCAAACAAAAGCTTTTTGGGTTTGAATAAGTTAGAATGGAAGAAGATGTCTAGTTCATAGTTTCAAACGAAAACCATTTTAGTTTCAGTTAGAATAAGAGAAGGTTTTGAGTTCCAGTTAGAAAGAGAGGTGATGGGTTCCAGTTAGACGGAGAGAAGGTGATGGGTTCCAGTTAGACGAAGAGAAGGTGATGGGCTCCAGTTAGACGGAGAGAAGGTGATGGGTTCCAGTTAGACGGAGAGAAGGTGATTGGTTCCAGTTAGACGAAGAGAAGGTGATGGGTTCCAGTTAGACGGAGAGACGGTGATGGGTTCCAGTTAGAAAGAGAGAAGGTGATGGGTTCCAGTTAGACGAAGAGAAGGTGATGGGTTCCAGTTAGACGGAGAGACGGTGATGGGTTCCAGTTAGACGGAGAGAGGGTTATTGGTTACAGTTAGACGAAGAGAAGGTGATGGGTTCCAGTTAGACGGAGAGACGGTGATGGGTTCCAGTTAGACGGAGAGACGGTGATGGGTTCCAGTTAGACGGAGAGAAGGTGATGGGTTCCAGTTAGACGGAGAGAGGGTTATGGGTTACAGTTAGACGAAGAGAAGGTGATGGGTTCCAGTTAGACGAAGAGAAGGTGATGGGTTCCAGTTAGACGGAGAGAAGGTGATGGGTTCCAGTTAGACGGAGAGAAGGTGATGGGTTCCAGTTAGACGGAGAGACGGTGATGGGTTCCAGTTAGACGGAGAGAGGGTTATTGGTTACAGTTAGACGAAGAGAAGGTGATGGGTTCCAGTTAGACGGAGAGACGGTGATGGGTTCCAGTTAGACGGAGAGAAGGTGATGGGTTCCAGTTAGACGGAGAGAAGGTGATGGGTTCCAGTTAGACGGAGAGAAGGTGATGGGTTCCAGTTAGACGAAGAGAAGGTGATGGGTTCCAGTTAGACGAAGAGAAGGTGATGGGTTCCAGTTAGACGGAGAGAAGGTGATGGGTTCCAGTTAGACGAAGAGACGGTGATGGGTTCCAGTTAGACGAAGAGAAAATGTTAGCTCCACAATTTCGTACAAAATCTCTTCTTGTTTCAGTGAAGACGAGAGGAAATCTTAGATGAGGAACTGTCATGTGATAAGATTTAAAGTCATAATTATCCTACGAGAAATGTTAGGTTCGTGAGAAGTTTTGGGTTTACTAATGACATGTCAGAAGTTTGGAGTTTACAGCTACAATCTGTAAATTTTTTTTTGGTTTACATCCAGCTGGGTGGTAAACCCTAGGGTTTAGTGTGTGATGGTGACTAGCAGGGTGTACTGAACATACATGGCTCCAGATTCGTCTAGCATGATTTCTTGATTTGCAATTATAACTTGGTAGAGTCGTCTCAAACAACTTGTTGGCAAGTACGAGACTTGTGGTGACAATTATCACACGCAGAGGTCAGACGCCTATTCCCATCCAGTCGGAGGTCATGTCATGGTTTGCATGTGAGGAGTTCTGGTCTCCTGCTTGGTGTAGGCTTTCTTGGTATACCATAGTCAGGACAAGACTTGTACTTAACATCTATCATGTAATATCGAAGACAAACCCATCTATTATGACTGTGTGGTTGTGAACGGCATTAGAAATCATATTACTCCAGGTGTTATGAACTGAACAACAGTACTTAAGTATCATTAGACGTACTCAGTTAGGATAGAGGACTTAGATATTAATTACCCATAAATGTATCTTGAAAAATAAGTAATAATACCATACGGTATCATCATATATAACCTAGAACAAACTAAAATGCCAACTGACATAATTCTGTAGTGAGGTTTGCTGTTAATTTAGATATATCTTTCATTACCGTGAGTTACGTGGTTGGTCCATTAAGTGTAATGGGCTGTGAGACTGATCTAATTAGTTTAATTCCGTGGGCCCGCAGCTTCATAACTACATATAGATCTATTAAATAGATGTCTTCACTGGTATATCCATTACACATGTAGAAGTTCTAACTACACCCAACACATCGAAGTCAGATCTTAATGATAGTTTAGATCCCTTTGCCTGATGGGTCGCGTTCACATACCAAAATTTTTACTCGTGTGTTCTGTCCCTGACTTGTAAGTTCAGATCTTGTGCCAGATTCATGTCTGGTTCAGGCCTGAAATGTCATATAGCTCTCTCTCTCTCTCTCTCTCTCTCTCTCTCTCTCTCTCTCTCTCTCTCTCTCTCTCTCTCTCTCTCTCTCTCTCTCTCTCTCTCTCTCTCTCTCTAAAGCTCACCTAAACATTAATCCTTAAAAAGTGAAGGTTAAGTCCTCTATTATGAGAAGCAAAAAATTGTAAAACACACACACACACACACACACACACACACACACACACACACACACACATACACACACACACACACACACACACACACGCATACACACACACACACACACACACACACACACACACACACACACACACACACACACACACACACCGCTAACTCCTAAACTCTGCCAAAATGTCTGAAAATTTTCATAATGTTTCATACATCAAAAAGGTTTATCAAATGACCTTTAGCTAAGTCATTTCAGTATGAGCGAAATTAAAACGCGATACTGACCGTCAAGAGCCATCGACTTATTCACAAATTTCAAATATTATATAGTTTAAATGGAAATACGTTTATGTTATGCATAAATTCACTTTCTAATTCAGCAATAACTGGAGGTAAAGATGCCTTAAAAGAATCATATCGTTCGCATAAATTCAAAATATCTTATCCTGATTGATGGACGCATCTTAGAAATCCACGAACGGCCGAGGAAAAAATTCGCCGAAGGAGAAAACAATGAAATGCAAAGTGGCTTTGATGTGTCTAATTACATACGGGGCAACATGAGGAAGGGGTGGGGTGCGGGAGGAGGTATGGCCTGTTGAAGGAGAGGGAGTGGGGCTTGGTCTGTTAGGGTAGAGGGTGTAGGTAGACCGGTTAAGGGAGGGGAGGTAGGCATGTTAGGGGCAAGTGAAGGCAGGCCGATTAGGGGAGGGGAGGTAGGCATGTACGGAGAGGAGGTGGTCAGGCCTGTTGCGGGGAATCGAAATAGGCCGGTTGGAGCAGGAGAATGCAGACTGGTTAGGGAAGGTCATGCAGGCCAGTTGAGGTAAGGGTGGCCGGATAATGCAGGCGCCTCTTACTTGGCCTGGGGTTTATAGGGGGAGGGGGAACGTTGTGTTGGAGCTGGTGAAGACCTTAAGAACCTGTGGTTTAGGATGGAGTGTATGTGAAGCTGTGGTCGGGGGCCTGCAAAACCTGAGGTTTGGGTTGGGAGGTGCTGGAATCTGGGGTTTAGGGTCGGAGGTACGTGGGAACAGGAATTCCTCCCCATGGAAGCAATGTGGAGCTTAGGGACTTTACATTGGTCTGGGGCTTGGGGTTGGGAGGTATGTACAGCTGGGGAGACTTTCCACTGGTCTGGAGTTTAGGGTGGAAGCTATGTGGAGCTGGGGACCTTACACTAGCGTGATGATAGAAAAGAAAGGAGAGAAAACAAAATAAAGAGGATTAAGAACAAGACTGAGGACGTGGAACAGCATTAACAACACAGGAATATCTACATTAATACAAGAGGAAGGGAATGTAATCACCTGGAGAACGAGACAAGAAATCCAAAAGGAATCTGAAGGTCTATTATTGGAGAGGAGATGCAAAATAAAAGGAGGGAAGGAGGACCTAGTGGGAATTTACGTTACGAGACAATGGTGACGCGTTAGGGACCTGGCCATCTCAAATATGGACCAGACCAACGCTAGGAGAGACGTATGTGTCATCAGTCTGGAGAACCAGAATGGTAGGTTGATGCCGAGGGGGAAATACATACGTCCCTCTGAGCGATAGATATGTAACTACGCGTCGGGAACTAGTTCTCTTCACTAGTAAAGGTGACAAAAAAAAAAAGAATACCCGTCTAGTAAGACGTAGATAAGACGAGACGAGAAGAAAGATGTCTGTCTCTTTATCTAAAGCTCAGCTGACCAGGCATTTATCTGTGAGAGGAATCTGTCTCTCGAGCCCAGAGTGAGGAGAAATTGTTATATGTTCTTAATATTGTGAAACAAAACTCAACCATTAGATCTATTCAACTCTCTCTCTCTCTCTCTCTCTCTCTCTCTCTCTCTCTCTCTCTCTCTCTCTCTCTCTCTCTCTCTCTCTCTCTCTCTCTCTCTCTCTCTCTCTCTCTCTCTTATGAATATATATATATATATATATATATATATATATATATATATATATATATATACACTGAACTAAGGCATATGTGACAGACTTTCATCTCGCTGTACCTGATCCCACCAAAAAAGAGTCATGTTATTGGTTTTCTGTATCCAATTCCATCCAAGACAAAACAGCAACGTACACTCTGAGGATCCACGTTTCCAAGAGAAGGAAGATTTTTCTTTATCACGTCAAGCTGTGGCATTAAGCAATGAAACCCATGTGGAATGATGCGATTTTCTTTTTCATGGATTCATTTCTGCCTAAAACGGAAATATAAAGTCGATGACATGACCCAGTTTTGAGCAAAAGAGCGATTGAAAAATGTATATCGAATGTGCTTTTGTTCATTTTGTACAAATCCATACATGTTTCATGCATGTGTGTGTGTGTGTGTGTGTGTGTGTGTGTGTGTGTGTGTGTGTGTGTGTGTGTGTGTGTGTGTGTGTGTGGAAGGCCAATGAGACGCCATCTGCCTAGAGTATTACTGGAGGGACGAGCTAATGGAAGTGATAGGTGGCTTAGTGTATGGCGATAGGATGACACGATAGCAGAATGTCTCGGTGGTAGGCGATGATGGGAGAGGGGAGAAAATGGTATGTAATTGTGAGGGACGAGATGGTATAGGTGTCTGGTGGTGAGGGTGGTGGTGAGGGTGATGGTGAGGGAGACGGTGAGGGTGATGGTGAGGGTGATGGTGAGGGAGATTGGAACGGTGTTGGGTTAGTGGTGAGGGAGAGTATAGAAGGGTGTTTAGTGATGGTGAGGAAGAGGATGGAACGATGTTAGGTGACGGTGGGGGAGAGAAAGGTGACGTAATGTGTTCGTGGTGATGGCGTTGGTAGCGAGGGAAGGGAAAGAGTACAGTGTAGTGGAGAGGGAGGTAATGAACATGACATCCCATCACATCTAATTACTATCATCCTCACATTAAGCCAGCCAGGCGGTCTTAATGATGATGCTACACGTGCCTCCACTCCACACAGAGGGGATAGGGCTCATATGCCTGTTGTCATGACAAACGCATCACTCGTTACATTACACCAGATACAATTATCTTTAATCATCTCTCCATCTTAAGCAGCCCTCACAGCCTTAAACATTGACGATGAATGTCAAGAATTGTACACTATCACTATGGTTCACTCTCCTAGCCTTGCTTTGAGTTTATCATTAAGTTCAAGTCTATCATTAAGTCTATCATTAAGTCTATTATTATCTTTAAGTCTATCATTAAGTTTAAGTCTATTGCTTACCACTCTATATCACATCTCAGAAGTAGGAAAATTCCTTTTCCAGAGCTAAATAAAGATCACACAACTCATTTAGCAGTTATATAATCTTGCACGGCTCATTTAGCAGTGAGATAATCTCTCATTCTTTCAATGGTCTTTTAACAGTATGAGCTTCTAATATTCAATGATACTTCTTTCTTACGCTACACGTTTCTCTACTTCAGGTGGGCATCGCATTCTTCAAGAATTCGAGACATTTTCGAAGCAATAGAACGGATCTATCAACCCCATCACAATTCCTGGCCTTAGCAGTGTTCAGGATCAAACTGTCGTGCTCAGTGGTCGTACATATGTACCCAAGATATGTACAGTCGTGCTCTAGGGTCGTACCATCATCTGCTAAGGGTTTAGATCTTTTACACATATTTACAAACACATAAATGCACATACACAAATACCTGAATGCATACACGTGCACACAAGAACGTATGCATCGACACACACACACACACACACACACACACACACACACACACCAGATCTACCCAGCCAAGCAAACACCAGGTGCCAGACACATCAACATATCACAATTCTCGACCAACTTCTCCAGGTGAGTTGCGAGCCTGTTGTACCGTCTTTATGACCTCATTATAAAGAGATCAAAATCCCCGACGATCAAGGCCCGCGATTTCCTGGCTCCTGTCGCGGGAGTTTAGCGAGATGAGGCCCATTTCCCTGGCCGGTGTGGCGATAAAATAAGTTTACGATTGACGGATAAGTTGAGATCTAGCCATAAACAGCGGAGGGAAGTTGAGCTGTGTCCAGACTTTCCCGTCAAATGTTCAGACTTTATCTACAGGAAGAAGACACGGGAGGAGGAGGAAGAGGAGGAGGAGGAGGAGGAAGAGGAAGAGGAATAGGATGGTAGGGAGGGACCAGGGCCGCCCTGATGGTAGGGAGCAGCGCTTCAAATCCCACCCTAATGACCCTAAGAAGCCCTGACGACCGTCGGTGACCCCTGATAATTCATGGCCCTGAACAGCCCTGATGACGTGGGACGTCATGATGTCTCTTGGAACCCTGATGGCCCTTGGGCAGCCCCTCTGATGACCCTGAGTGTGCATGACACACTATCCATCACACACGTCATGTCTCAGGACAAAGACTCCTGGTATATGTGTTATACATACAAACGTATGTAGATATTCTGATGAGGTGAGAGATGGTTCATACATCTCCATATAGAAACACATAGCCCTTCCTTTAAGGATCTAGGTACATATAAATGTGTACAGTTATCTCATTAAACTCAGTTTCTTATGTACATAAGATCAGACACTCCTGAGCAAACACATATGCAGTGAGACACAAAGTCACACTAGTCAGTTTACCCCCTCTCGTTACCTCACTACCTCACGCGTATGAACCCCATATATACAAACCTCTTAATAAACACGTCGTGTCTTGTACCTGCACATATGTACACATAGGTATCCATCACACATAAAGCCACTTGCAGGGACCAAGCAAACAGAGTTCAATTTAACATGCTTAGTCAGTCCCTCCACAAAGGCATTCGCAGGGCCAAGCAAGAAAAATTCAATCTAACAAGTAAGTCGGTCCCTACAATGGAAATGGTCTCACCTACTTTCCTACAGTAGACAATTTCACTTTTCCCTCGACCAACCCATCTAGCCGTCTTCCACGGACGAGACAAACACCTCTCTTGGGAACCTACGAACTGAAAGTTTGTCTTCTTTTAAGCCAGACATACGGACGGTGTACTTCCGCTTTGTACTGCACTTATCGGAGTAGGTCCATCGAAGGGGTGAGCTCGCCAGTGGACACAATGTGAAAGCTTTCCTCTGGAAACTACGAGGACGTCTGTCTCCTGTGCAGAAAATCATCGAGGTCTGTTGTGATGTTACTGTATCTATACATCACATGTATGCAAGTGCTCATGTTTACTACTATAGTGATAAAGGCTGTTTTCTATAAGGTACAAACATTTGGAAAGAGCGTTTCTCTCGGTTTCAATTCAATAAAGTTCCCCTGATCAAACTTCGTGAGGCTACAGGGGAAAATAATTAAAAACAACGTCGCTTCGCTAATTAGTTGGTTGAGCTTTAGCCTTGCTAACAGCCAGGGTTATTAGAACTGTCAACGTCAAGCGACGTACGTCAAGCGACCTACGTCCACATAACAGAAGAATCTTTAACACCTTCTTCAGGTGTTGAGGGTAATTCGAACACCACAAACGCTCTGTATGTGCTCTATGACATCGCTTTTGTAGTAGCAAATGCTAGTTGTTTCAACACGATTCTATTACTGTTAACAGGATTAGATATGTTGTTATGCCTTAGAGGTTAAGTGTACATTTGGCTTATTGTTCTTAAAGATGAGTCTCACATGTACAAAATTACCAAATCTGCAATACTTACTGCTGAACTATGAAGCATTCGGGTTGCACTTGTTTATCTAAGCAGCCTCCTAAAGGTATACAAACCTATTCCGATTCCCAGGGTACACTCCATGCTATAGTATATTGGGATATTAGCACCACAATCAAAGGTATTGAGAACTGAGAGCTGGAATCCATTCATACTACATCATAGAGTTATCCCACTGCCTCAAAGATATCGATGTTAGTGGTAAGGCAAAAGGCAGATGCTAACACTAGAACACTAGTAACCTATTTACGAGGGTCCTGCCTCATAGTGGTATTTTGAACAGTATTTGGCAAGCCGAAAGGAATGATAAATGGCCCTTCAACTTCAGCCAAAAATTACCATTTTGAAACACCTTTGACAAATGGTTTATGTTCTTATTGTGTAGGTTTAGAGCATTTAATGAAGAGGAAGCCTTTTCAGATATGTTATACGTGTTCAGTTGTACAACAGAACATGGAATGATTTTGCCTGAAGGATGGAATATCAGACTCATGATAATGGAGATGATGGGACGATCTAAGGACAGTGATAATGAAAATGGTTTTATGAGCTGCCTTTACGATCTGCCTTCCACTTCTTCAGGAGCTGTTCTTCTGAAGGACTTCCCGAGCCTTAACCATGGGGCTCCTCGATCAAGAAAACCTCTCCTCAGCTGTACGTCAAAAGACCATCGCTTCCGCTTCCACTGAGGCTCCTTGTCATAAGGACCTTCCTTGTTCCTTCAACCATGGAATTACTCCTCCAGAAGAATTCCTTTCGGCTTCTTCTTTTGCTTCTCCTTCCTCCCACGCGGTTTTCGCACCCTTGCTCTGGGCCTGTCATTCCGGAGAGCCTTTCTCTCCCTCTTCTGCAGGAGCTCTTCTTCAGGAGGATCGCCGCCCTTCCGCTAACCATGAGACTACCCGTCCCATGAAATAGTTCGTTCCCTCTTCTACTACGACCGTTCCTCCGGAGGCCCTGCATCCGCCCGTTCAAGGGTTTCTCAGTAGATGCGGGAAGCTCTTCGTCAGGAGTAACTGTCACCTTCCTCTTAATTATGCGCCGGCAGTCATGTTTCAAGTCCCCACCACCAATACTGAGGCTTGTGCATACATCCTGTTACCAGCCATGCCAGAGTTGACACCGACCTGACCAGTAAGGGAGAAGTGTGGAGTCGTGCCTTGTGGTTGAGGGAGGAGGGGTTGTGTGGTGGGCGGTTGGCCTAGGTAGCGAGATGCATGTGTCTTATAAGTGACGATAGACTTTAGAAAGTATAAATGCTAATTCCATTCCGTGGACATTTGTGGAAGACTTAATTATACATATATTCTAATTTGCAGCTGAACAAGTTGAATCTTTTGTTGGGACAACTATGTAATATGTGACTATGATAATCTCTCCCACTGTCAATAGGTATATATATATATATATATGTATATATACACACACACACACAGTACCAGAATAACTGAAATGAGTCATGAATAGTAGATGAATTCTAAAAAAAAGATGAAAAACTTGAACGAAAATTCACTGAGGATCTGAGTCAGTGAATTGACTCATCTAATTACATTATCAAAATCTTAATAATATTATTTTTTTACTAGATATGGGTTTTGTCATAATTCTTCATACGTTAAGGACGTTCTTTAATTCTTTATCACATAACGTCTCCTCTGATGCTCCATATTTTAAACTAATTCGATTTTTATTTTGGTGATCCATTTAAAAAAATTTGGAACGCGTTTCTCAGAGCACCTATTCTTCTAGGGAAAAATAACTCGAAAACTGAAGAAAAAAAGATGAAGCTGTTCGAAACATTCTTGGAAAAGCCCTTTGAATGTATGATTAAAAAAAAAAAAAAAAAAGAGACCCCTTTTCAGAACAAAGCAAATGGTATTTTGTCACTGCAAATAGAATCCTCATTACCACCTACTGCTAACCTTTTACATTCCCAGGCGGGAAAAAAAAGATTTCATTTCGGTCTTATAACTGCATATTTTTTCCCCCTCTATTTCTTACATATTGGCTTACATTTTGGACTGAATGTTTAACGAACGAGGTATCACGAGTGAAAAGACTCTCTCTCTCTCTCTCTCTCTCTCTCTCTCTCTCTCTCTCTCTCTCTCTCTCTCTCTCTCTCTCTCTCTCTCTCTCTCTCTCTCTCTCTCTCTCTCTCTCTCTCACCTCGTAAAATACAAATAGTAATCATTCATACACACGGAAAATGATGTATACGAGACTGGATATACATATGTATGCAGTGGACTGGTAAGAAAGTGGGACGGGGGCTTAATTTCAAGGTCAGAATTAAAGGAAACAAAATTTGCTATTTACTGGAGTAATGGTAACAGAACTTCTGGTAGAGGTCAGATTTGACTTAATCTGTCCAGGTAGAATACACGAGAACATGGAGAGAGAGAGAGAGAGAGAGAGAGAGAGAGAGAGAGAGAGAGAGAGAGAGAGAGAGAGAGAGAGAGAGAGAGAGAGAGAGAGAGAGAGATGTTAGCCGTCTTGATTAGGGACAATAATTAGTTCCAGAGCCAGGTATCCATTTTAAGGACCAACCCCTAAGAGTGGATGAACATCTGGGTTGACTATGGACCGACTTCCGCAGCCGAGTATCGAACTTATGCCCTCGACCTTAGAGCGGCTGTGAATGCGTCATGGTCAGGACCACCAACCACTACACCACGCAGGCGCAAATGATAAGTTATAAGGTGTTGAATTCCTTTCCTTCTTCAGTCTTTTCCACTTCCAATGCTCATTTTTAGAGTCGTGTCTATAAACACCGACGGAGTCCTGATTATTTTATTTCCTTCTTTTTTTATTTCCTCTTCTTTCATGGCCTTGATTGGGGCATGTTTTGCCCACGTCGTACCTGTCATAAAATAATACAAAGATAACACAGGGAGGGACGATAACGATAACACTTCTCAGAGATAGCACAGCTCTGATGATAGAGAATATAATAAGTACAAGATGACAGACTGGAAGAACCTAGATTCTCGCGAAGATAAGGAGTGAAGGAGCCTCATGATTTGGCTGGCGTCTCTCAACAACTTGTCAGTGAGCGAACACTACAAGAGTCAGTAGTTCATGATATAGCCATCATTACTCGATCTTATCTTCATGCAAAGCAGCATGGGGTTGCGAGCATCATGGATGGTACGCCAATTAAGGATATTGTTCCTGTAAGACTTATGGTTGATGACGTACTAAAGCAAACTATCAAGAGATCAGCTAGCAGACAGGACACAAAGAGGAGACGTAACTGTGGTAACGACACAGTCCATAACAATTTCTCTGAGATTTTTATGCCTGCTTAAAGTGCCTTTGAGTGGCCTACTTCGAACGCAAAACCTCCATGCATGGTGTACACTTAGATCTAAGACTCTTATTCAGTAGTGTGCTATGCAATCTTCCTTTACTATCTTTAATGATGTTCATCCTATACTATCTACATGAGAATCAGCACTTTTAGTGTGGCTAGGTATCACTGTCTTCCTCCTTACGGCTCACCTGGGGATAAAATGTTTTGCGTGGTATTATGATACAGCTCTGTGTCCAAAACGCTGCTGGTGGAAACATCATACAACCATAGGCCGATTGCCACGCCCAGGGTTCGAACCCGTGTGGGCCCGATCCAGGGCGGGCCCTTGTTGTCTCATGGTCAGCAACGCTAACTGACTACTATAGCATGTGTGTATGTGTCTCGAAACCATGACCGACATGAATACAATCTTTCTTCGTTTATTCTTTCAAACACTAGAAATTTCTCCAACAAGCTGCTATTTATGAGATATTTAAGCTTCTAACATTCCGTAGCTTCATAGTAAACGTATCATTCAGAAAAGGAAATACATAGCACAGTTTAAACACAATTTAGTATGCTAGTAATATGTATATTCATCCACTGGATCTGTCACCCCCTGAACTCACCAACGTTTCGACGATGATTATCAACCAAGACGCGAAAGTGTCGCTGTATTACCCTTAATATTCTAATGTCGTCCTCGTTGCCAGATGCCGCCAGTATTTATAACGATACTGGTCGCCTGTAATACACGTCCACGCTGTTCTCTTCTTGTTATACTTCGTCTATATTTACTAGCAAGTACGTGTCAGAGATACCAGCTGTGGCCAGCCTCACACACACACACAGTTTGCATATTTATACACTCTATAGAGCTTAACAGGTCCAGCAGATCACCATATTCATGCCAAACTACATGTAACGTAGTGCAATGAACGAGCATTTCCGTAGACGTTCAATTTCTCCAAACAACAGGATTCGAACCGCCGCCATTAGGATTGGTAGTTGGGGATTGTTAGCAACCAGGGTATAGAACCCGTTCTACCTCACATCCAGGAAGAGCCTGGCAATGTGGAAGATATAGATATAGATATAGATGGAAGATATAGTTAGTTGGTATAGTCAGTGATGCAGAGCAAATAGAATATGAATATTTAGCTAGATTCGGTCACCTTGTACAGTGGCGCAAAAATAGTTGTGCAGACAGTTTCGTGGTAAAGTGACTTCAATGGAGGAGCAAAGATGTATGAAAGAGGAGGAAAGATCAGGATATAAGGCAAAGGAGAGGGTGTAATGGAAGATGAGGGTGAGATGGAAAGGTAAGGGTGTAAGATATAAGGTCTATGGGAAGGATCAGGTAGTGAGCTGAGAAACAAGGTGATATAAGGTAAGGATCAGGTGTTGTAAGCGAAGGATGTGTTGTGGGGAATGTATTCTAAGGGGACCTTCTGAACGTATTCGCTGACATCTTCGATCGCCAGTGTGGGAGCAACTAGTTGCGTTCTTCAGCTGGAGATATTTCACTTAATGTTTCTCAGAGACACTGTTGTCCTGTTTGATTTATGCTGGTTCTTGGCTTTTGTTGGATGTACCTTTGAGCATTGTTATGCACAAATGATAGTCGTAGATTTTGACAGCTTTATTGACAGTTTAAGTGCAATGTTAGTGGAGTGTTAGTGAGTGTTAGAGGCAGTATTAGTGTTAGCTTAAGTGGCATTTCATTGAGTGTTACTGGGAGTATAAGTGTTAGCTTAAGTGGCAGTGTTAGAGGGTGTTAGTGAATGTTATTGGCATTGTTTGTGGTAGCCTTAGTGGCAGTATTAGTGAGTGTTAGTGGCAGTGTTATTGTGTGTTAGTGTTAGTAAGTGTTAGTTGCATTGTTAGAAGTAGCGTTAGTAGCAGTTTTAGTGAGTGTTAGTGATAGTGGCATTATTAGTGGTAGTGCTATTAACTGACAGTGACAGTATTAGCGGCAATATAAGTGGCAATATTTGTGGCAGTAGCAATTGCAGTGTTTGCCAGTAGTGGTGATAGTCCTCATCTTTTGGTACAGCTGGTAACCCATACCAGGTCTTTTCCTGCACCTATTGTCTCGTTCTCTTTCCAATTTTCTCGAATAAATCGAGATAGATGAAAGTAATCAGCTCTCCCAGTTTCTTTTATTCTTTCTACCTATATTTCAC
>NC_092275.1:8009041-8011541 GCF_036320965.1 Panulirus ornatus | reverse complement strand
CTAGCGGCAGAAGCAGGCGAGGATAAGATTATCTCGAGGCTCAGGATATTTCCCCAACGATCGTTTAGATTCGTGCGATAGTCCTCAAATCAGGAACACGAGACGCGACCTTGTTGACACAATCAGATTAAGTGTAAAGGTCATATGTGCGAAGGAAGCGTATTTGACCATTGGATTATCTTCAGTACCTGAAGTAAGTGATTAAGATTTTGTTTGATTGGTGTTTATGACGTGACGTAGACAGCCTTAACGACCGTGGCTGTCGATAGCCCTAAATCCTCAATAGCCAATTTGTAATTTCGAGCAAAACAAGCAGTTAAGTTGATATCCTTCGACTTTATTTCTGCTTGAGTTCTCATATCATTCTTTCTCCCCAAGTATGACTTAAGCATTTTAAGCTGAGCTCGACAGCTGATTTAACCTACGCTGCGCATGGGTTCGATACCTCTTAGTGAGTCATGTCAGATGAAACAGTTTCAAAACAGATCTTATTTGGCGCCCAGCCTAATCATACTGATGCACGTTACTTAAGCAGAAATCCTCTCCTGATTAGTCTGGTGCACATGTTCGATACCCTTCCAGGGTCTCAGTGGGTTCGAATGAGACAAGTGAACACCATTGATACTGTTTCGAAGTCTCTCTCTCTCTCTCTCTCTCTCTCTCTCTCTCTCTCTCTCTCTCTCTCTCTCTCTCTCTCTCTCTCTCTCTCTCTGCTCATACCTGGACTGATCTGCGCTTTCGTGAGGCTGAGTTCGTGCTCCAGGGGCGAGGCTGAGGCGTGTGTTTGGTCCCTGCCAAACAATTTCCCCGGCTATGAATGAAATCCACGCGGCCCTTTCTTCTTCTGTGAACCTTTCGCGGCAAAAGCTCGAAGATGAAAGGCATCGGATGCTTTGAGGGGCACGCAGCCATATTTCTTCCTTAGTTACTCCTATACCGGGTTTTGTTTTATGGATACCCAAGGTTTCCATGAATTTGAATTCAAAATATCTCTCCTGTGTGGAGAAACTTAGATGTGTACATACATACACAGGGGATCTCTTTCCATCCTTCAGTTTGAGATTATTAGAGACCAAAGCAGCTGGGGTTTGAAAAGGGAATACTTTACTTCACCAGAAAGTTGCTCTTCATCATTCTTCGTCTTATGAACATGTATCTCCCGTACCCTATGGTGAATGGCTGGAGCAGCGTCGTCCCAGAAGATTTACGTGGTATTTTCCGTATCAAAAGTAGATTATTCATAAGCCAGGAATGGATATATATACCCCGATCCAGTAGTGGATATATATATATATATATATATATATATATATATATATATATATATATATATATATATATATATATATATATATATATATATATATATATATATATATATATATATATATATTTACTTTCATAAACAATTCACAAGTGGCTATTCAGGGTTTGAACCCGGGCCATCTGAAAGACAGCCTAGTCACGTAACCGCTCGGCTTCGACGGACAAAAAAAAATTTCCACCTCAGAGCCGAATATTCCCCAGTGAGACATCACATCATATTGTGTGACTTGATGGGTAAAAGGAAATCTAAGCCGTACTCAAGGTGGTTCTCCTTCACCCATCAGATCATCAGATGTGGCAAGGGACTGCACTGCAGGTTGGTCTAGGATGGAGAGAATTTTTCCTCGACGTAGCCAAATGGTTTGGATGAAATTCTGACCAATCAGATCTGATCCCTCAACGTCCTGTGGTCAACTATTCATGATGTTGTTGATGTTTGGCTGATTGTGTGTGTGTGTGTGTGTGTGTGTGTGTGTGTGTGTGTGTGTGTGTGTGTGTGTGTGTGAAATGTGGCAGGTGATGTTCCAGTAGTGTGTAGGTAGGTGAAAGGTACCAGGTGATGTGGGTGGAGTTGATCGGTAGGTGAAGCATGCAGGTGGCGACCGTGAAGTGTAAGAGTAAATGAAAAGTGGTGGGCGATGTCCGTAGAGTGTATCGGGATAGGAAATATACGAAAGTGAAACGTGGCAAATCATTCCCGTAGAGTTTATTGCAAAATACGAGAAATTGTAAGTGAACTGTGGCGAGTGTTAACCGTAGAGTTTATTGCAAATGTGAGGAATTGTAAGTGAACTATGGCGGGTGTTAACCGTAGAGTTTTTTTCCAATTTCAATCGAAGTAAAAAGGATGTTTTCATTCTTCGTCGGGCTGTTGGCCTTACTGATCTTAACTACTGAGACCTGAGACGCCCCCATCATCTAACAAGCAGTTTACATAATAATATGTGAGTTATTCTGTTTATTGTTGTCATCTTTGAAGCCAACGCGAAGGATATCTTCGTTATGAACCGTCACATATTTTGCTATCTGTCCATTCCACGTACAACCATATATTCAATACATCCTTCAACAACCTTGGTGATCGTGAATTAATCATCCTTGAATTGAACTAAAAGTTTAATGAACGAGGATTAGTCGTTACATATTCATACCAGCGAGGCAACACCCTGCAAGA
>NC_092275.1:7939041-8001541 GCF_036320965.1 Panulirus ornatus | reverse complement strand
TAGATTGCTTAGTGTGTGTCAGCTTAGATTGCTCAGTGTGTGTCAGCTTAGATTGCTTAGTGTGTGTCAGCTTAGATTGCTTAGTGTGTGTCAGCTTAGATTGCTTAATGTGTGTCAGCTTAGATTGCTTAGTGTGTGTCAGCTTAGATTGCTCAGTGTGTGTCAGCTTAGATTGCTTAGTGTGTGTCAGCTTAGATTGCTTAGTGTGTGTCAGCTTAGATTGCTTAGTGTGTGTCAGCTTAGATTGCTTAGTGTGTGTCAGCTTAGATTGCTTAGTGTGTGTCAGCTTAGATTGCTCAGTGTGTGTCAGCTTAGATTGCTTAGTGTGTGTCAGCTTAGATTGCTCAGTGTGTGTCAGCTTAGATTGCTTAGTGTGTGTCAGCTTAGATTGCTTAGTGTGTGTCAGCTTAGATTGCTTAGTGTGTGTCAGCTTAGATTGCTCAGTGTGTGTCAGCTTAGATTGCTCAGTGTGTGTCAGCTTAGATTTCTCATTCCGCTTCGCTTTTAAACTCCATTTTACATTCTGACCACGACTTCACTTCTGGCCTTCATGGTCGTACATGAAGAAAAGATTTACGAAACTGACACGCCGGATTGTGGCATTATCTTTCCCTTAACTGTGGAGCGTTTATATAATCCCAGGTCTACATAAAGCCTACAAAAGCTGTCTCTCGGGAAAGCTGTGAACAAGCTTTACACCAGCTATAAAATGAAGAGGTCAAAATGGTTTAATTCTCGAGATGACCACGTAAAAGAGATGTGTTTTCTATTCTATTTGCAAGAGAAAGACATTTAGAAGGATATATTATAACATTAAAGAGTTGTGATAGCTTAATAATCTAATCCTGTGTGGTGATGATTTAATACCTGAATCCTAAGTGACTTGAGACCCATTCGATTTCCACTTTTTGAGGACTGAAACAAGTAGAGATATTCATGTTACTATATCATTAAAATTATACTTAATCAAGACTAACGCATTATATTAATGGTTAGCTTTCGATACTTAATTAAGACTAACGCATGATGATAATGGCTAGCCTTCGATACTTAGACGGAAGGTTAGATGTGGTGTTAATGAAACGTAGGATGTAATGTCCGTGGAGTTTATAGAATTTTGATACAAGCAGAATATCGGTAAGGGAAACCCTATAGACATACTGTATGTGTATGTCCACTCGTACTGGTAGTCAAATGCCATTCAATGGTCCACATATATAAATAATATTTTATAATAAATATATATATATAAATATAAAATATATATATATATATATTTTATATATATATAAAATATATAATTTTATATATAATAATATATAAAATTATATATTATATATAAAATATATTAAATTATATATATATAAATATAAAATATTATATATATAAAATTTTATACTTTTTTTTAAAATTTTCATTCAAAATTTTGTTTTTATCAAAATTTTTTCTTTGGCAGAAACTGCCAGACCAAAATTTAGTGTAATAGAACAAAAATGAGGGGTTTTTTAAAGGGGCCCCTTTTTCACAGTTGACAATTTTCCCAAAAATGTTGTTCATTTGGGGAAAATTTTTTTTCCAGGGGGGGGAAAAAGAAAGGGGGGTTTAAACTTTATGTTTTGGGAACCTTTTATACATTAAGTGGCTAAATAAACAGTTTCGTGGATGTTAATGAGACTTCGTCTGGACGTGGTTGAACCATGAGGGGTTAAACCCAAAAAATTTGGGAATGGCCCGGAAAAGGGGTACTTTCCCTCTGCAGGAAACCCTGCGATAAAGGAGTCCACTATTACCCTGCTCCTGCGTGAAGCACAGCGTCTCGACACATGAAAAAGGGGCCTAGGACTTGCTTGATGATATCAGATATATTTCTTATCGGGTAGGGAGAAGGGGGGGGGGGATCTCGAGGACGTAGACAAATGGGCCCTTTATTGTCCTACTGTTTTGAGAGTCTGTCCCATTAAAAAAAAGTGGCCCCCCCCAGGGAAAGGGTGAAAGCAAAAAAAGAAATTACTCTTCTTAACTAATTTCCGCATCCCTATTTTTTCAGAAAGATTTTTGTTTTTGAAGAAAAAAATTCCTTCTTTTGCTTTACTTTCTTTTTAATTCTTTTACCCAGTTGTCTCTACGGATAACAGGGTCTGCTCCACTCTCCGAAATACAAAAGAACATCTGAGATCTGACGTTTTTCCATGAGGATGCCTTCGTGGAGACTTCAACACTGACTGAACTTTGAACGACCTCATACTTCAACACTGACTGAACTTTGAACGACCTCATACTTCAACACTGACTGAACTTTGAACGACCTCATACTTCAACACTGACTGAACTTTGAACGACCTCATACTTCAACACTGACTGAACTTTGAACGACCTCATACTTCAACACTGACTGAACTTTGAACGACCTCATACTTCAACACTGACTGAACTTTGAACGACCTCATACTTCAACACTGACTGAACTTTGAACGACCTCATACTTCAACACTGACTGAACTTTGAACGACCTCATACTTCAACACTGACTGAACTTTGAACGACCTCATACTTCAACACTGACTGAACTTTGAACGACCTCATACTTCAACACTGACTGAACTTTGAACGACCTCATACTTCAACACTGACTGAACTTTGAACGACCTCATACTTCAACACTGACTGAACTTTGAACGACCTCATACTTCAACACTGACTGAACTTTGAACGACCTCATACTTCAACACTGACTGAACTTTGAACGACCTCATACTTCAACACTGACTGAACTTTGAACGACCTCATACTTCAACACTGACTGAACTTTGAACGACCTCATACTTCAACACTGACTGAACTTTGAACGACCTCATACTTCAACACTGACTGAACTTTGAACGACCTCATACTTCAACACTGACTGAACTTTGAACGACCTCATACTTCAACACTGACTGAACATTGAAAGACCTCATACTTCAACACTGACTGAACTTTGAACGACCTCATACTTCAACACTGACTGAACTTTGAACGACCTCATACTTCAACACTGACTGAACTTTGAACGACCTCATACTTCAACACTGACTGAACTTTGAACGACCTCATACTTCAACACTGACTGAACTTTGAACGACCTCATACTTCAACACTGACTGAACTTTGAACGACCTCATACTTCAACACTGACTGAACTTTGAACGACCTCATACTTCAACACTGACTGAACTTTGAACGACCTCATACTTCAACACTGACTGAACATTGAAAGACCTCATACTTCAACACTGACTGAACATTGAAAGACCTCATACTTCAACACTGACTGAACATTGAAAGACCTCATACTTCAACACTGACTGAACATTGAAAGACCTCATACTTCAACACTGACTGAACATTGAAAGACCTCATACTTCAACACTGACTGAACTTTGAACGACCTCATACTTCAACACTGACTGAACTTTGAACGACCTCATACTTCAACACTGACTGAACTTTGAACGACCTCATACTTCAACACTGACTGAACTTTGAACGACCTCATACTTCAACACTGACTGAACTTTGAACGACCTCATACTTCAACACTGACTGAACTTTGAACGACCTCATACTTCAACACTGACTGAACTTTGAACGACCTCATACTTCAACACTGACTGAACTTTGAACGACCTCATACTTCAACACTGACTGAACTTTGAACGACCTCATACTTCAACACTGACTGAACTTTGAACGACCTCATACTTCAACACTGACTGAACTTTGAACGACCTCATACTTCAACACTGACTGAACTTTGAACGACCTCATACTTCAACACTGACTGAACTTTGAACGACCTCATACTTCAACACTGACTGAACTTTGAACGACCTCATACTTCAACACTGACTGAACTTTGAACGACCTCATACTTCAACACTGACTGAACTTTGAACGACCTCATACTTCAACACTGACTGAACTTTGAACGACCTCATACTTCAACACTGACTGAACTTTGAACGACCTCATACTTCAACACTGACTGAACTTTGAACGACCTCATACTTCAACACTGACTGAACTTTGAACGACCTCATACTTCAACACTGACTGAACTTTGAACGACCTCATACTTCAACACTGACTGAACTTTGAACGACCTCATACTTCAACACTGACTGAACTTTGAACGACCTCATACTTCAACACTGACTGAACTTTGAACGACCTCATACTTCAACACTGACTGAACTTTGAACGACCTCATACTTCAACACTGACTGAACTTTGAACGACCTCATACTTCAACACTGACTGAACTTTGAACGACCTCATACTTCAACACTGACTGAACTTTGAACGACCTCATACTTCAACACTGACTGAACTTTGAACGACCTCATACTTCAACACTGACTGAACTTTGAACGACCTCATACTTCAACACTGACTGAACTTTGAACGACCTCATACTTCAACACTGACTGAACTTTGAACGACCTCATACTTCAACACTGACTGAACTTTGAACGACCTCATACTTCAACACTGACTGAACATTGAAAGACCTCATACTTCAACACTGACTGAACTTTGAACGACCTCATACTTCAACACTGACTGAACTTTGAACGACCTCATACTTCAACACTGACTGAACTTTGAACGACCTCATACTTCAACACTGACTGAACTTTGAACGACCTCATACTTCAACACTGACTGAACTTTGAACGACCTCATACTTCAACACTGACTGAACTTTGAACGACCTCATACTTCAACACTGACTGAACTTTGAACGACCTCATACTTCAACACTGACTGAACTTTGAACGACCTCATACTTCAACACTGACTGAACTTTGAACGACCTCATACTTCAACACTGACTGAACTTTGAACGACCTCATACTTCAACACTGACTGAACTTTGAACGACCTCATACTTCAACACTGACTGAACTTTGAACGACCTCATACTTCAACACTGACTGAACTTTGAACGACCTCATACTTCAACACTGACTGAACTTTGAACGACCTCATACTTCAACACTGACTGAACTTTGAACGACCTCATACTTCAACACTGACTGAACATTGAAAGACCTCATACTTCAACACTGACTGAACTTTGAACGACCTCATACTTCAACACTGACTGAACTTTGAACGACCTCATACTTCAACACTGACTGAACTTTGAACGACCTCATACTTCAACACTGACTGAACATTGAAAGACCTCATACTTCAACACTGACTGAACTTTGAACGACCTCATACTTCAACACTGACTGAACTTTGAACGACCTCATACTTCAACACTGACTGAACTTTGAACGACCTCATACTTCAACACTGACTGAACATTGAAAGACCTCATACTTCAACACTGACTGAACTTTGAACGACCTCATACTTCAACACTGACTGAACTTTGAACGACCTCATACTTCAACACTGACTGAACTTTGAACGACCTCATACTTCAACACTGACTGAACTTTGAACGACCTCATACTTCAACACTGACTGAACTTTGAACGACCTCATACTTCAACACTGACTGAACTTTGAACGACCTCATACTTCAACACTGACTGAACTTTGAACGACCTCATACTTCAACACTGACTGAACTTTGAACGACCTCATACTTCAACACTGACTGAACTTTGAACGACCTCATACTTCAACACTGACTGAACTTTGAACGACCTCATACTTCAACACTGACTGAACTTTGAACGACCTCATACTTCAACACTGACTGAACTTTGAACGACCTCATACTTCAACACTGACTGAACTTTGAACGACCTCATACTTCAACACTGACTGAACTTTGAACGACCTCATACTTCAACACTGACTGAACTTTGAACGACCTCATACTTCAACACTGACTGAACTTTGAACGACCTCATACTTCAACACTGACTGAACTTTGAACGACCTCATACTTCAACACTGACTGAACTTTGAACGACCTCATACTTCAACACTGACTGAACTTTGAACGACCTCATACTTCAACACTGACTGAACTTTGAACGACCTCATACTTCAACACTGACTGAACATTGAAAGACCTCATACTTCAACACTGACTGAACTTTGAACGACCTCATACTTCAACACTGACTGAACTTTGAACGACCTCATACTTCAACACTGACTGAACTTTGAACGACCTCATACTTCAACACTGACTGAACTTTGAACGACCTCATACTTCAACACTGACTGAACTTTGAACGACCTCATACTTCAACACTGACTGAACTTTGAACGACCTCATACTTCAACACAGTCTGAACATTGAAAGGCTTCATACTTCAACACTGACTGAACTTTGAACGACCTCATACTTCAACACTGACTGAACATTGAAAGACCTCATACTTCAACACTGTCTGAACATTGAACGACCTCATACTTCAACACTAACCTCTTCTGTTAGGCTCCACCACTCGTGTTCCACCACAGCTCTTTGACAAGTATTTACATAATCATCGTCACGATCATTAACATTCCCTGGCAGACGTAATGAACGACCTAAGAAGACAAGGAAGACTCTTCACATGGGCCTGCTGCAGGTAAGAAGGATTAGCCTCAGCTCAAAGACGACGTTGCATTTATACGTAAGACTTGGCGACTCGCTTCACTGTCAAAGTGGAACACGGACGGAGGGACACGGACCGCTGTCAAACCAAAGACCATCAAGGGCGAGGACTGTGTGTGTGTGTGTGTGTGTGTGTGTGTGTGTGTGTGTGTGTGTGTCTCCATTACCGGACTCTGCCTGCGAGTGAAAAGTCATCCTCGGAGAGCAATTACCAGTGAGTGTACTGTCTCTTCAAAGATCTTCTCACACAGGAAGAGTCCAACATTTCCCTGCTACTGGAAGTAGCGCAGCCTTGAAACAGCAGGTTCCTCTGGAAAGGAGAATATTGCCAACCCTGGAGCCACTTCCTGGAAAAGGGGATCCCTGAAACAATCATGAATAGATAAATGAATAAATAAATAAATAGTTAACGTATGCTTTTAACTTCCCGGGTATGAAAGCGGTCTGGACAAATGTAAGAGAAATGGACCTCAAAGGCATCATATACACACACACACACACACACACACACACACACACACACACACACACACACACACATACACACACACACACACACACACACATACACACAACACACACACACACACACGACCAAAATGTTGGGTTGTGTATTACCTTGAGAGACTTGACCACAATTCCCAGGAGATACAGCACCAGGTGGGATTTGCCAGTTCCAACCACTGTATTCCCGACGCGTGAGGGAGAAAAATTTTCCCCGGTCGAAAGTTTACCAGGGGGAAAAAAAGAAAACAATTGTCGGGATAAAAGTGTTTAACAGAGGCTCTTCAATTTAGAAAGTTTGGGTTGAAAACGTTCTGTGAGATAAGTCAATTAACCGCGAAGAAAACGGGCGAGTCCAAGTGGAAAGAGGGAGACGAAATGGAGAGATTGAAGGTAGAGAGGTGAGAGTAAAGAGGCAGGAGAAGGGAGAATGAGTGAGAGAGTGTGTAGGGATAGTGAGTGAGAGTGTGCAGGGGGAGAGAGCATGGGAACGTTCAGGGCAATAAAGACACTATGGCCACTGTTTTGGCTCGTTCAGATATCTTTTTAAGTATAGAAATCATCATACTCAGTTACTCGGTCAACCTCTCTCTCTCTCTCTCTCTCTCTCTCTCTCTCTCTCTCTCTCTCTCTCTCTCTCTCTCTCTCTCTCTCTCTCTCTCTCTCTCTCTCTCTCTCTCTCTCTCTCTCTCTCTCTCTCTCTCTCTCTCTCTCTCTCTCTCTCTCCCCTGACCTTGGTCACGGCTGCCACAGATGAAAGGTTTGATACAATTTGCAGGAGTGTTGTCAGAGGTGATGGGATGGGTATTCAAAGTGAGAGAAAAGATAAATTGATGATACCCACAAAGACTAATAAAGGAGGAATGGGTAAGATAATGGATTACAAGAAAGATGAAGATAAGGATAAGAGGATAACCGTTGTCGTGTGCCTAGCCCGCGGGGGCAAGATATAACGAACCCTCATCTCTATACTATGAAACCCAGAAAAGTCGCATGTCTGTGTACACCTATTCCATCCCACGCAAGCGGAAATGATGGTTAAGGCAATTAAGTATAAAGAGTCGTTGTTTCATAAGTATAAGTAAAGGACTTCAAGATCACTATCTCACTCCAGCGCATTATAAATCAGCACCAGAATGGACGAAAATCTAAGACTTGACGACGATTGGAATCCAGGCTTCTTATGTTCGAGGAACTTATAGCTGGAAACAAGAGAAAACGATGAAAAAGAATCCTGAACAAAGAAACGTCGATAGTCGAAACGTCTCAGCTTCATGAAACATCAATTTGCGCGTGATGACTGCTCGATTGGAGAATATTAACCATCTGAAACTTTTCAATCAAGATTTCGAATAAAGTTGTAAAAAAAATCCAGTTTGTACGATATGAAGATGTGAAAGTTTTCAAGGTAAAAGTATATATCACATATCCAGTTGTTGAAGTTGCCTAATTTACAAGTTTTCTGGAAGGATATCAAAAGGCCTCTGGAACGACTCGTTTCGCCTCCAGAACCATCAACTGGTAGTGATCATTCACCAGGGGAAGGACTCGAGAAACGTCAGCGTTGCTGGTCAGTCTGCTCCAGCCCAGGACGGGCAGACGATGGCGTCCTCTGGATGGAAGTTAAAACGGGTCTTGTTTCACGGTCTTGGAAAACAAAGCTTTGATTTGACTCTAACATTCTAGACTTCGTTTTGACACTGTCGCTATATCCCCTCGTCTGCTGCTGGAGACCTGGCCTGAAAAGATTGTCAGAGCGCTCCCCTCCTCCTCGAACTGGCTTGAGTGGGACTTGGAAATAGATTACACCGTGCGAAATAAAAGTGAATTCAGGACAGTGAATATCTTCGACACTTAAACACCATACCTTCAATATCGAACATGAATATTCGAAATATAAAGATTTCTCAGACATGAAATTTATGGACCTTCGTGGTGTAGCAGTCACTGTCGCTATCCGTCACGCATTTACGTGTCACCAGAGGTCGAACATATAGGTTCGAATTCTGGTTGCGGCTATCGGTCCATAGTCAGCCTAGCTATTCATCCCTCTCTAGACGTTGGTCGATATAATGGGCACAATTAGACCTGTGCCGTCTCAACTAACATAAAGAAAGAGAGATTATTTGCCCTCTGGAATTATTCTGGGTATATAGTAATATATAGTATAAGCCACCGTCAGTCACTATATTTAAGACGTAGTGTGGGAAGAAATCACAGGTAGAAATTTGCCGGAGAGAAAGTTACAATCGTCGGGAAAAAAAAAAAGTGTTTAACAGAGCCACTTAAGTTTGGAAAGTTTGGGCCGAAAACGTTCTGTCAGATAAGTCAATTAAACGAGAAGAAAACGAAGGAAGCCAACTGGGAGGAGAAAGAAAGAGAGAGAGAGAGAGAGAGAGAGAGAGAGAGAGAGAGAGAGAGAGAGAGAGAGAGAGAGAGAGAGAGAGAGAGAGAGAGAGAGAGAGAGATGGCATAGGGAAAGTGGGTGAGAGTGGTGAGAGGGGACGGGGGAGGAGAGTGGAGAGAGAGAGAGAGAGAGAGAGAGAGAGAGAGAGAGAGAGAGAGAGAGAGAGAGAGAGAGAGAGAGAGAGAGAGAGAGAGAGAGAGAGAGAGAGAGAGAGAGAGAGAGAGAGAGAGAGAGAGAGAGAGAGAGAGAGAGAGAGAGAGGCAATATGGACGATATCGAAGAAAAAATATTTCTCGTACAAACTGATGAAAACTGTCAGTCTTCCTCCCTCCCTCCTGAGCCTTGTGCTCCAGCTTGACCGTCACAGATGAAGGACTGTGTGGTTTAAACCTTAGAGCAACGCCACTGCTTCAAGGACCAGAGGAGGGAAGTGTGTCGTCAGAGTGCGTCAGTGAGGCCACCAAGACGCACTCTGTTTATCTCATCTATTTTAACAGATGGCGTTAGACTAGGAGGGTGGATGTAGTCCATATCTATTCGGTTCTCCAACAGTATCTACAAGATTACCCCAAGATTTCAAGGCTGCGTCACAATCAGAAGCAGGGAAATGATGGAATCCTTTGGTGCTATAGGTTGCTATACCAGTGTGTCGTCCTTTTCCTCAACTAATGATAATACAGCAGTTACGAAGGGGACTTTTCACTCGCGGTATGACGCAATGAAAGCTTCAGGACTGGTGAAGGATAATTGGACCAGGTGTTTGCTGTGGAGAATTTGTGATATATATATATATATATATATATATATATATATATATATATATATATATATATATATATATATATATATATATATATATATATATATATATATATATATATATATATATATATATATATATATATATATATATATATATATATATATATATATATATATATATATACTCTAAAGCAATACTTAATGTTATCATGAATACACTGAGGTACCCTATTATTGAGCTTCGTTCTTAAATTCAAGTAAAATTACATTTCACATGTTTCTTTTACCTTTACTGTAGGGAGATACATCCCTGGCTGAGACAAAGAGCTCACTATCACGACACTTCAGAAAATAATTCATTTCAATTTAACTTGTAGCAGCGAATCTCTCGCCTGTGGTATTTGACACATCCAGTGGCTTAATATATACATAGACACAACTGGTTCCCTGGTGTTTGATTATGTTTCGGCTCATGACCCACATGGCTAGTTGTGACTCTGAGGTGGTGTGAATACACACTCGTTTGTCCCAATACCCATTACTTTTCAAGACACTCCAGGTGAACCAGTAAATCGCATGGTACACCCTGTAATACAACTTGTGTTTATGGTTGTGTTCCATTTCGCTTGCTTGCAGTAAATTGGATTCAGACTAAGATTAGCATATTTTCCAACTACAACGACTTGAAACTGCTACGTATACTAGTGGCTTAGATATATATACACATGTTCCCCCCTTTTCTGTGTTCTATGTATATGTTCATACATATTCCCTCCTGTGGCATTTTCCACAAATATATCGTTCTGTATCCTTCTAATATTCGAGGACTTGTAGCATAATACAGAATTACAAAAATACAGAACTACAGAAATTAGAATCATACTCTACAGTTGGAATGATATAGTAAGATATTAAACAATAAAGCTGTAGGAAAAGCTGTAAGCAAGCATTTCTATAGCGTTCACATCATGGATGAATGTAGTTAAGTGATGGAAGTGCGAATGCATGAATGCAGCCAGGTGTAAAAGTCCATGATAACCAAAATCTCATGAGACTTTCTCCTTTCGTCGTCAGTTGCGTCATTTTTATGCTCAGGAGTAACAAACACACACTTCGTCCTTAACCCGAGTCTACAATGTACTTCCTTTCCCTTCGCGTGTAATTAAATCTGACTATTTCTTGCCTAATGGTAGACTACTTCCTCCTGTGGTCAGGGGAACACTGTATCCAAGTCATCATTAAATGTTTACCCAGTTCTACCACCAAGCTTCACAGGAATATCTCCCTCCCTCCCTTGTCTCATTAATTAATCGCGCCTCATTAATTTCCCCCCTTCTCGTTTCCAGAAGTAGATTAAAAGACAAAGTTGATATATATAATGCTGAAACACACTAATCATTCTGACAAACGATCGCAAATATAGTATATGGGTTTGAGTCAACTATGAAGGAGTTGAAACTACTTACGTACATACAGACAGACGTAGCTGAAGACTATACACCAAAGAGCTTACAAGTAAACTAGGGAGTTTACAAGGTTTACTCCTTGGTACTACACCAGGGATGTTGTAGGGTACATTTCTTCGTACTATCCCAGGGACGTTGTTGGGTTCGTTTCTTCATACTATCCATGAATTATATGAGCTTTACTTCTTCCCGCTAGCAATAACAAGTCAGTTCAAAAAATGCTATTGGTATTTTCTTGCGTCGTCCCCTCAAACTCCAGTGTATGTGTTTGTTCTAGCAATATCATGTTTTCGGAATCGTCCAGTCTGTCTGTCTATCTTCTGTCTATCTATCAGCCTGTCTGTCTGTCTTCTGTCTATCTATCTGTCTGTCTTTTGTCTGTTTACCTGTCTGTTTATCTGCCTGTCTGTCTGTTTGTCTGTGTGTGATAACGAAGACTGGCTCGCTGGATCTGCCTGTGGCTACCGCTACCAAATCCACCACAATCTCAACCACAACCACAACCCCAGTAACAACTACCACCATTACCACCACCACCATCACCAAAATCACTACAACAACTATCACCACCACCACAACCACGGCCATAGCCATCACAACCCAACACCAACCATCACTACACCAGCTAACACAACCCTGTATTCCCCACGGCAATCATAACTCCTACAACCAAAGGAAATCAGCACTCACAATCCTGAATTTAAACAACTCACACAACTTTTACCACAGCCATCATTATTGTAGCATTTACTATCGTTATCATGATCATTATTTCAATCATTGTAATCATTATTACTATAATTATCATCATCATTATCATGGATATCATATCATCATCATTATCATGGATATTATATCATCATCAGTATCAATATCTTTACTACTATAACTGTATTTTGTAACATAGCATTGTTCCTTGGTTCATATTGTCCACATAAATTCAGTTTCTTATCATTCCGACGTACGAACTACACACACAGGTCTGGCGTATCACTGGAAGTGATCAACGTAGACTGGAAGGAGAGACAGTGTGATATCTTAGGGCAAATCAGTGGGTTGCAAGACCATTGCCTGGCCAATGTATGGAGACGTCATCAGAACCTGTGAAGATGGCTTCGATGTCCCCAGGTCCTGGTATGGGAACCTTACGCCACTCACCTCCGTCTCATTCCATTTACCATATCGCCTTAACTTCTCTCCCTCTTCTCTTTACTCTCCCTTATCTTCTTCCCTTATTTCTTTCACTCCACACCCACCTCTCTCTCTCTCTCTCTCTCTCTCTCTCTCTCTCTCTCTCTCTCTCTCTCTCTCTCTCTCTCTCTCTCTCTCTCTCTCTCTCTCTCTCTCTCTCTCTCTCTCTCTCTCTCTCTCTCTCTCTCTCTCTCTCTCTCTATCGGTACACATTTTCTTATATCCCTCTTCCATTCCTCCCTGCAATCACTGCAATCACTGCAATCTCTCTCTCTCTCTCTCTCTCTCTCTCTCTCTCTCTCTCTCTCTCTCTCTCTCTCTCTCTCTCTCTCTCTCTCTCTCTCTCTCTCTCTCTCTCTCTCTCTCTCTCTCTCTCTCTCTCTCTCTCTCTCTCTCTCTCTCTCTCTCTCTCTCTCTCTCTCTCTCTCTCTCTCTCTCTCTCTCTCTCTCACCCCCTTCCAGCTCCTTTCCTCCCGTATCGCCGGTAATGTCGAGATGCGGTTCTTTTGAGCACATCGGCGACCATGGCTTCCTCAGAGATACCTAACCCTTGAATGATGTCTTCCTCCTCCCTCCCTCCCTCCCTCCCTCCCTTCGTCGCCCCTGGTCTTCCTCACGCTGCCGCTACCAACCCTGACGTGTCTTATGTCTCCCCGATCTAAGATACGTCAGCGAGTCCTTCGATCTTACATGTTATTACGCCTTCTCTCTCTCTCTCTCTCTCTCTCTCTCTCTCTCTCTCTCTCTCTCTCTCTCTCTCTCTCTCTCTCTCTCTCTCTCTCTCTCTCTCTCTCTCTCTCTCTCTCTCTCTCTCTCTCTCTCTCTCTCTCTCCTGTGTAGGCGTAGGGTATGGTCTTATATACACTACCTCGAGCCTGGGTGTCTCTCTCTCTTCTTCTTCCCTCCACAGTCGTATTGTTTTGATACCTTCATTGTTGTTCCTTTAGTATATCTCTCATTGTGGTTCCTTTAGTCTTTCACGTATCAATAGTCCTTAAACATTGTATTTCCAGCAGATTTACTCTATTCTTTGCGAACTTTGTCAAAGACTTATTCCTCGCTTCCATACAGTTTCGGTGGGACTGCTGCGCCATCAAACATATCCTTATTTTAACTACATTTGTGGTTATCAAGCCTAAAAATTTTGTACTTCTGCGTTCCCGATCTTAAGAAAGTTCGTTGTGTTCCCAATTTCTTATGTGCCATTATGGTTTCCTATGATTAGATATGTTCCTTTGTCTACCATGACTTTCGTCTTAGTTGTTCGTATACAGGAGACTGAACGTGTGTTTTGTTATACCTGTAGGTTCATACGATGATATATCAATTCGTGTATATCTGGGTATACTTATGCCAAAGAGCTTTTCATGGTTATGTTTAACATAACAGTCTATTTACCTTGCAGATGTTGCTCAGATTTCTTCAGAAATTTCATTGATCATATTCTGGAGATAGACTATATTAATTTTGACACTGATTAGAGAATCAGAAGTAACAGATGAATCTATAAATGTTTAGAAATGATAAAAAATAATGAATGATTGACGGACTTTGAGAACTAAGATGGTTATATGGGCAAAAGCTTTATTGGTTAGATCACAATCAATATCATAGTATAAAAAGACATATATAATGAACCTAAACTTTAAAATTTCTGTAATATAGGGCGGAAGTCAACGTCAAAGTCATAGTCGTCATCAAGGTATATTTACCTTCAAGGAAATAACCAACATCAAAGTCACACTCACTATCAAAGTTTTCCATGATTACATCTAGTTTCAGATCCCTGCTCACCCAAGGTCCTTCATCACATCAGAAGCTGCACAAAGTCTGGCGACATTGGCAGAAGTGGAATTAATGCACGGCTTCCATGCCACACTATACCTCTCTCCTGACCCCACAAGTGAGGAGGCTCTAGCTCTACCAAATGACGTGGCAATAGTTAAGTCCCAAGCAATCCCGTTTTTTAGATCTCCCAGCCTGACCTAATCACTTGCCCTGGACTGCAGCGTTAGTTCTCTTCCTCTTTTCTACGGATATTAAGTCGGATTCTGTTCCTTACGTGTTGCTGCTTGTGTGCTCTTGCTATCCTTCTTTACCTCTTGAATTTATTTCTATATACCATTAAGGCCAGTTCTCGGTACCGGCTCTTCTTCGCAACTGTGATCTTCGTTACGAAACGTGGAAAAAGGATATAGAATGACGCTAATATATCAACCAAACACTAACACACAAACTCAGAGCTCTGGCCTGGAAATTACACCAGGGAGTGGCTACGTTTCGTAAAGCAAACATAAAAACAGTTACGTTTATTTAAAGTTCATACAAACTAAGTAATGACTCTATATACATAACTGGATAAGGAAAAGACAGATAAACAAAGCACTGCCCACCCTCAACCAAAGGGTAAACCTAAATATTGACACGAAAGATTCTTGTCTCTTCTACACGGTGGCTCGACGCACCATAACAGAAGAACCCCCCACCCCACCCTCCATATTTCATCTAGGTCTCTGTATACAACGTATCCATGACACCGACCTGACACCAGAGCCAACATGTTGGTAGATGTAGGGCAGTACGCTGCCACCAGTTGTCATAGGATTATCCTGGTGTCATGAGGGATCATATTTCCACTGATCAAAATGAGACAGAGATTTTTTTTTCCTTAATTCATTATTAGCATTTTCAATTTTTTTTCTCTGTCACTTTCTCATCCTTTCACAACAATATAGAAAAATGTAGATAAAGAAGCTGAAGGATAAACAGAGGCTAGATAAACAGAAATAAACAGAGCCAAGGGGGCTATACAGAAGAAAAAAATCGACCCATCCAACAAAGGTGGGGACGTATGAATGGAGTGCTGGAGAAGGAGGAATGTTGGAGAAGCATTAAAGGAGATGGATGGTGGAAAAGCTATGAGGGAGGAGGAGGGAGAAGGGAGAAATAGTGAGGGAGAAAAGGGAAGGGGGGATATAGAGCAGATGTGGGGGAGAACGAGAAATGATAGAAAAAGTACCGAGGGAGAAGAGAAAAATGATGGAGAAGGAATGAAGAAAAGATAGAGGAAGCATTGCAGAGGAAGAAGAAATGATGGAGAGACAGTAAGGGAGAAGGAGGAATGGTGGAGCAACAATGGTGGGGAGAGATTGGTGGAGATACAGTCGTGAATGGAAAGCCAACCCGTCAATCAGACAGAGGCGAGGCTGGAGGGTGAGACTGAGGGTGAGGGTGAAGTTGAGAGTGAGGGTGAGGGTGAAGTTGAGGGTGAGGGTGAGGCTGGAGGTTGAGGGTGAGGGTGAGGGTGAGGGTAAGTCCTTCCTTGACAGGCGACTGGAGCCAGAGGGAGGTCGAGAGGGAGATAATGGGCCTGGGAGAATGGTGACGAGCAGACAATGGTAGAGGGAGAGTGACTGAGGCAGGAGCAGAGAGAGAGAGAGAGAGAGAGAGAGAGAGAGAGAGAGAGAGAGAGAGAGAGAGAGAGAGAGAGAGAGAGAGAGAGAGAGAGAGAGAGAGAGGCTAACTTTAAAACCTCTCTCAGGGAAAATCTCTTTTATGTTCGGTCCGGGAAAAGTTTCCGGGGGGCCCCCGCTGTCTCTGATTACATTCATAACATTATTTTGTCAAGCAGGTTGGCCGTTGCTCCGGAATGTTTTTGTTTTGTTTGTTGGTTGTTTTTTTTGTGTGTGTTTTTCTTGTTCTATACCACGTCATCTTCCTCTTGCATCCTTAGCCTTCTTCTCTCTCTCTCTCTCTCTCTCTCTCTCTCTCTCTCTCTCTCTCTCTCTCTCTCTCTCTCTCTCTCTCTCTCTCTCTCTCTCTCTCTCTCTCTCTCTCTCTCTCTCTCTCTCTCGACGAAATAAACCATCGATTTGGAAAAGCTGATATATACATATTGCACCTACCATGCTTAATAACGCCCCAGAGATAATATAAAAAAGAATATCTTGGTATTGACAGGAAAAAATATGTCGTTGCAAAAGGTACAGAAAAAGGCTAAGCAAATAAGTGTTACCATGTCTAAAAAAGATATTTTCTGTTTTTTCTGGGTAGCAAAATATGTAACTTCATATATATATACATACGTATCTCTCTCTCTCTCTCTCTCTCTCTCTCTCTCTCTCTCTCTCTCTCTCTCTCTCTCTCTCTCTCTCTCTCTTATGTATATATATACATATATATATATATATATATATATATATATATATATATATATATATATATATATATATATATATATATATCTTTCTTTTAAACTATTCGCCATTTCCCGCGTTAGCGAGGTAGCGTTAAGAACAGAGGACTGGGCCTTTTTTGGCATATCCTCATCTGGCCCCACTCTGTTCCTTCTTTTGAAAATTAAAAAAAAACGAGAGGGGAGGAATTCCAGCCCCCCGCTCCCTCCCCTTTTAGTCGCCTTCTACGACACGCAGGGAATACGTGGGAAGTATTCTTAATCCCCTATCCCCAGGGATATATATATATATATATATATATATATATATATATATATATATATATATATATATATATATATATATATATATATATATATATATATATATATATATATATATATATATATATATATATATGCATATATATATATATATATATATATATATATATATATATATATATATATATATATATATATATATATATATATATATATATATATATATATATATATATATATACATACATACATATATATCCTCTGTGTGTAATGGATTCTCTGGGACGGTAGTCGCATTCTAATTAATTTAAATCTATCATATGATTTCATTTGTGTTCATCTTGTTCACCATTGAAGATGAGATCGTCTGCCACCCCATAAGAAGATTATCATTATAATTTTCTTTATTATGAAAGTGACGTTAAAGATCTGATTGATAAATAATGATAATTCATACCTTTCCTGTACATTTAGAGAACCAAGAAAGGAGTTTAAAGATAACACAGATAACTCTAAATCTATCAATCCATCAAGAGAGCAATTAATCTCCTTTCACTTCATAACCATATCTATTTTCAGAAATTGATCACAACAGCAACTTCAAACAGTATGTACGAAAAAAAAAACTGTCATATATTTGGGTTATACGTAGAGTCACGAAGCACAGCTTATAAGTGGTTGTTACATATCCTTTAACGTTGTCATAACATCAACTAACGTATCGAAATCACCCGACCGAATACTGGCAAGTCGTTCAAGTCTTCGGTAGATTTACATACGAGGTGAGTGTACAATGCCCTGAAAATATGTCTGGTCTTCGCGTTATCTTGAAGTTGAAGGTGTTACACATATCTTTTGCATCGATTCGTGTGGTCATAACTAAACCATCCATCCAAGAGACTTTTGCATGTAGAAGAGGATATACAACTACTACATTCTGTGATATGATAATGCTATGATATCCTTGTACTATTATCATGACCATTAGATACTGCTGTGTTATATGACCGTTGTCGAACTCAGTTCAAATCATTATCGACAAATCCATATTTCTGCACGTTCCGCTTCTCTGACTTCCTCTAAAAGTGAAGTGGAATGTCATAAATGTAACAAATGAGCGTTTCTCAAATAGAATCTTGAGTTGGAAAGAAAACAGATTGAGAGTTTTATAAAGTTTTGAGTCATATTTCTCCTTCGTTGGCTTTATGCTTTTGGTCTCCTTCCTCATGAACTCATTCTTCTCATATTCTTAAATGGAGGAATAAATTTTTTTTTTGCCTTTGGACCTCACAATCTCCGTCTCACAGTCAGGATTTATAAGCTCTCATAATTTGGTTACGACATTATTCGTTCTGTTAAACTCATTCTTCGCCATTATTTCTTTCTTCATTCCTTTCTCTTTCTTCTATCTTCTTGTCTCGAAATTTCCCATCACCTTACGGTCAGTAACTCTCATTTTCTTCTCACTGACGGACTCATCACCTCATTACTCATCGTTTTACCACAGTTACCTCCAGATGCCACCCTTATAACTTCCCCACGTCTTTTTTTTCTCATTGACTCATCGTCCGTAATACTCACATCGGATTCAGGGCCTCCAGTCACCATAGAGTTTCCTCATCCCTGTTAACTAGAACGACTCATGTTTCTCATAACTCTCATTTTGCTCCTCATACCTTCGCTTTCCAACTAGACTCCTCATTTCCCCAAAAGACGCCGACTATCCTCAACTCATTACACAACGTTTCGTGTCTTTCCTCACGCCAAAATCTCGTACCTCCTCCACAAGTCCCTCACTCCAGAATATCCTCATCCTTTCTCTCGAAATCCATTGCCTTACAACCCTCTAAAAGCCTCACACTCCCTCTCTCTCACTCTTAACACTAGATATATTCTCCCTATCCTCCATTTCTTCTCCTTCTTCTTCCCTCTCCTCCTTCTCCTCCTCCTCTTCCTGCTTCACCTCCTCCTTTTTCTTCTTCATCCTCCGCATTTTTCATTTTCCTCTCCTCTTCTTCATCTGTCTCTCCTCCTCTTCTTCATCCATTCATACGTTACAGACTTGAATTTAAAAATAGACACCCTGAACGTGGACCAGGGCACCCCTTGTTGTCTGTCTCTTCTATGCACTCCCATGTACTTCTCCTCTTCCTCCTCCTCCTCCTCCTTCCTCCTCCTTCCTCCTCCTCCTCCTCCTCCTACAGGATCCCATTTATCCCTACACCGTATCTCGTCCGCGCAGAGACGTCGACAATCCGGGACTCACATTCTTGTGATTCATGTTGATGTCCTCCAGGAACTCTGTCCCTCCTCCTTCCTCCCTTGTGTTCCCTCATCTGTGGCTCCGGCCAGCCACAGTTGGTCCACATTTCCGCCAGATCAATAAATCTTCTTTCTCATCCAAGTCTTACTGAATTTATTTCATACATCCTGACTAGATTCATTATCTATTGTATTTCAACTTTTAATTCATCCTGTTTGATCTAATCTTTATTATCTCTGTCTTGCCTGATTTTATTGTTAATCTTAATTGCATATTTTGGGTCGTATTTTACCATCTTTGTTATCTTTGATCATCTTATATTATTATCTCTAACCTCATCACTCTCCTTATCTCCAACTTCAACCTTCACTCTAAGTCTCCTTTCATATAGATAGCCCAGCATTCATATTTCATCCATCTTTATCTTTACATCAGGTTTTAATATATTTGTTCTGAGCATCATTTCTTTGTTTCGTTTCTATGCAACCAAGTTCTGAACGTTTAAACCAAGTTCTAAATGTTTCATTATTTTACCAACTGAAATTAATTAACCATATTAGTGACGATAATGATGATACTAATGAAGGTAAGGATGACAATGAAGCTTACAGTAATGATAATTATGACACTGGCTGTCAAATAAAAATATGTCATAAACGTTTTATCCAAAGGCTGATAATTCTAATAATTATAGTTATGATAAAGATATGGTTATCAAATTCTATCATGACCCTAATTTTTCTGAAAAAAAAATATTGGTAGAATATGATGAAATGATAATGATGATATTTGTGCCTGGTTTATTGAGTTAGTGTCAGGAGCAAACGAACAACGGTCCCATTTGCACACATTTGCACACCTCCGCTCTCCACCTGTCCTGTATAATATACCGAAACCCGAACCTTCCAACCACATCCAAGCCACGCAGACTAATCCATGGCTTTCCTTGATTGCTTCATATGTCCTGGGTCAGTGTATAAACAGCACGTCGCCCCCCCCCCCCACCCATACACCACGTCGGTTCCAATTCATTTTTTTCCCACGCATGCCTCCTACCCTCCTGAATGTACAGAGCCCCCTAATACCTAAAGGTTTCCTTCACTCCATCCCTTCATCAGATGGGTCTACCCCTTTCCACTGCTCCGTTACTTCTAAAACGTAGATCCAATCAGCATTTCCTCGTTCATCCTCTCCATATAACGAGCCATCTTAGCACACCGTAATTCACTTAAATTGCCATTCCTTACGTAATCAGCCCTCCTGGCATCGCATATCTTCTTCAGGCATTTGATTTCCAGTGTGCCCACCTTTTCCTTTGCCTTCAGGACCCAAAACTCACGTCCATACAACACCGTTGGGACTACTGTACCATTAAACATACCCATCTTTTCCCAAGCAGACACTGACACACTCTCCTAAATCCAACCAGATCATTTGCCTCCCTCCTCTTCTACTTCTGTGACTCTCTGCAGCTTCCGTGGTTCCATCGCTTGCTACGTCCATACCCAGATGCCTATATCACCCCGCTTCCTTCATCCCCCGCTGCACCTCATCACATAATTTCTCTTCGCATTTACTCTCAACTTTCTCCTTTCACACACTCTTCCAAACTCTGTCACTAACACCATCATTACACCACTTGTATCGCAAAATATCATCATTATTCTGAGACAGAGAAAAAGCAAGATAATTTCAGTGGCAAATTACATGTAAAGCAATGACTGTAAAGAAAATGCTGAAACAGGACAAGTGAAAGAAAATCGAATGTAGGTCAAACGTGTCTAGATCTAAATTGAAAAGTCCAAACATATGTGAGTATATCTAAGTAACTAATAAAAAAGATGATGTACAGGGAAGTCTATGATGAAAAAGAGTAAATGAGTAGCTAAGGATGACTCAAATCAGAATGAAGCAAATGTATCGAGTAAAATAACTCGGGATGATTCAGATTAAGATGAAGAGAATAAGTCAAGTAAAGAAGTAACTAAGGATAACTGAGATAAAAATGAAGGGAATAAATCAAGTAAAGAAATAAAAGGGATAACCGAGATTAAAAAATGAAGGGAATAAATCAAGTAAAGGAATAACTTGGGATTATTGAGATTAAAATTTGAGAAGATATTCAGATGAGGGAAGGAGGTGGAACGAAAGACAGGGGAGAAGAAACTGACGAAAGTTCTCCCGGAAAATCTGGCGAATCAAGGAAATGAGAGAGCAGGATTGGGGACGTCTGTGTGGAGGAGAGATACGGGAGGAGGGTAAGTGGGTTCCTACAGAGTAGGAGGAGGAGCAGGAGGAGGAGGTAGAGGAGGAGGAGGAGGAGGAGTTCTAGGAAGGAGGATGAGGATGACGGGATGAACAATAAAGTGTGAGGGAAGTGAGGAGAGGAGAGTGAAGATGTGAGGAGGCTGGAGGTCAGCAGTTTAAGGATGAGGGACGAGATGAGGTGTTACTGGGTGAGGATGTATGGAGGAAGAGGAGGAGGAGGAGGTGGAAGATTTGTAGGAGGGAGGGAGATGATGGGATAATGAGTATACAGTGAGGAGGTGATGAGAGTAGGGTGGGAATATGAGGAGGCTAAATGTATGAGGATGACGGAGGAAATGAGGAGTCATTGAGTCTAGAAATGAGTGAGGAGTCTTGAGGAGGGGGAGAAAGGGTTTTAGATATATGGGATTAGTGGCATGAATGAGGAATCTGGGAATGAGGATGTCATGAGGAGTCTATGAAAGGGTGCGAATGCTGGAAGTGAAAGAGTTAGGTTATGAGGAGTCTGGGAGTGAGTGTGTGAGTCATCTGGGGATGAGGAGGGATATGAGTGGCTCGGAAATGTCGTAGGATATCTAGGGTTAAGAATTATGAGGTGTCTCTTATGTTGGGAGGTGTGGAATCGAGACATAAGGTGGAATTTTCAGTATGATGAATATTATGAAGCGAGGTCGTCCCTAAAGAAAGAGGCTGTGAGGAGTCTGGAGACCAGAAAAGAAATGAAAAAAAAAAGATCATTAAAATTAGGAAGGAAAGAATCTAGACTTTTGAACCAAGAGAAGACGACTTGGACAATATCAATGGTGGTAAAGAATAAAAATACCTTGGAACGAAGTGAAAATACCATTCATGATAGCACTTCTGAAGGAAGTAAATTGAAGGAAGAGGGAAGAAAGAAAATGCAGCAACTTTGAATTGCAAGAAAGACTGTATCTCTTGGCTGTGTGAGGGACCTAGGAGTGATGAGGAGAAAAAGTGAATCTGCAGTTGAAGAATGAGTTCATGAGAGAATTGGGCGGCAGGATGTAACTGGAAAGAAAGAGGAGGAGAGGAATAATGAGGCAAGAAGAATAATGAGGCAAGACAAGAGACTGAAGACACACTACTAAAATAAAAAGATTAGAAAGCTAAGACACTTAGTTTTAGCTGACACTTGGGCAATGTAAGTAAAACTTAAACCTTTTCCACTTATGATGACTTATGGTCTGATCGTCTGACCTTGAAAGACCCCTGACATTTACTTTACGACCTTAAGGCCTTTACTTACGTCTTATCTTTCGGCCTTGACTCAAATCTTAGAACAACCAATCAAACATAAGGGATACGTTCTCATCTTGCACCTCACGTCCTTTCAATACAAACAGACGGGTTTTAAGCCTCTTTTGATCTATGTTCAAAGTTTGTCTGGGAACACATTGTAGTGGTAACTGAAGCCCACATGTAGAATCTAAACCTTTCGTAACTTTAAAATAATTAAACATCCGTATTCTATGTTAGTTAGTACTCGATCCCCAACGAAGGTTTTTAATAGCTAACGTAATCAAGTTTGATCCCATAGGGCATGTATGTTGCTGATCTTGGATTATGGAGTTCGAATCCACTTTACCTGGGTTTTGGATAACCAAACTGTGGCTGAGTTTTAATCCTTTAAGACCTTTAAAGCTCCCTCCAAGAAAGCGAGTTCAGACCACCATAGCAAAATTCCTATTCAGGAGTTAGAGTTGAAACTCACATACCGTGATCTTCAGAGACCCATGAAGAGGGATTCGAATCCTTATACCGCAGTCCTTTCCCCGGGAATTGAGCCCACGTAGCGGGATCTTCAGTGACCCCAGAGGATGGTTTTCGAACCCATGTACCACACAATCCCTTGGGGTGACTGGTGGAAACGAATTGAACCCACGTAACACAATCTTCAGTGACTCGGATAAAGCGGTTCGAACCTCTTATTTCCGTCTTTCGTTTCTCCAGTATGATATTTGAATCTCCCGAAGCGAAGGATATAAATATTCATTCACATATGTCATGATAAGTTTCTGGTGTCTTCTGTTGGAATGAGAATTCTCAAAAATATTACTTTTGAAGTAAGAATTATCATATGCGCTCCCGTTTCGAATGTTTGTCAAAACTGATACAGTTGTTTCAGATGCTTACTGAATGGATATTTATATTATGTGGTCTGAATCAATGAATTGTTAGCTGACTGGCCCAGCATGCATGTCGACTAGATAAATTCATCTCAGTGGACTGCTCTGTGCCTTGAATGTATACATTGTTAAATGAGCGAACCAGTATGTATGTAAATTGAATAAATAGTTATAAACTTGGAGTGAATGAACCACTGAGTCGCCGTATTCTCAGATTCGCTTGGTTGTGGAACCAATAAGCTGCTTCCTACCTAGACTGCTGCTGTCTGCATCAAAATGATGAACGGATGACTAAGTGTGTCGAAGATCATGTCAGTAGAGACGCCATGATGGACGTGTCAATAGTTACCATGAGTGTCAAAAATCGTGTCAACAGAGTTGCCATGAGTGTCAAAAATCGTGTCAACAGAGTTGCCATGAGTGTCAAATAGTTATCAGAGTTGTCTAAAGTGTTGCCATAATTGCCAAAGTGTTGTCTAAAGTCTAAAGTGTTGCCATGAGTGTCAAAGATCTAACCAGTAAAGTTGCCAAAGACTTATCAAAAATGCAGATCCGATGTTCAAATCTTGTAATTCCATTTCCAAAATTCATTTCAGAATGGAAAGCACAAACTCTTTGCAACAAATCGCTTATCAATTCTAGATTTCGAGAGAAAGTGAGATATATTTCTCTTGCTTCCATGCCACTTTTACAGGATTCCTTTCAGTATATTTTCGAAGCTCTTTTGTCTCTAAGAGATTCAGGAAGTAGGATTGCATTCTTAAATGGCCTTTAATCTTCCTTCATTAGTATGTATTTATTCGGTGAACAAGACTCTTGAACAGATTACCAATTAAGGTTTAATCTTAATCCAGCGTACGCTAATGAGTCCCTGTTTTGTATGGTTACCTTTATAGGTTTTACTAATTACCTATTATAAGGTTAATAGGCACTTATAATTAAGGTTGAGGATATATGATACGAATCGTATGTTCATTAAGTTTGATTTCATTTGGATTTCAACTCACAGGCCTTAGGACACTGGTGAAGGTCTTTGAGAGTAATTGAATTATTGTAATTAACGTTATAGTTATGTAGTTATCAAAGCATGATGATTATATCTCTCTTAATGATTTCATCATTGACATTGAAGCTGTGAGACTAAGTTGGGTATACATGACACACTGGCTCAGGTTTTGAAGAACTTTCATATGAAGGAAAATGAAGCAAACTGAATAAGTAAAAAAATCATTGGATCCCCATATGGTTTATATCAAGTTATTGAATGTGTGTGTGTGTGTGTGTGTGTGTGTGTGTGTGTGAATATCACTCAGATATATAATGACCGTAAGTTCATCTGGAGAAACCGCTGTTATTACTACATCACCACTGCCATAACCACTTCATTTTTCACCACACCCACTACAGCAACAGTCACACTGGACATCAGTAATGCCAGAACCAATGATTTGGTCAGTAAGTCCACACAGCCGACACCCACCCACCACACAGCAATACCACCATCACTACCATCTCTCTCTCTCTCTCTCTCTCTCTCTCTCTCTCTCTCTCTCTCTCTCTCTCTCTCTCTCTCTCTCTCTCTCTCTCTCTCTCTCTCTCTCTCTCTCTCTCTCTCTCTCTCTCTCTCTCTCTCTCCCACTGCTCATCCTCCCCTCCGCCACTCCCTCTGTCCTCAGACGCACTCCATAGGCGACGCTCCATCACATTTCCTCTCCCTACCTACCACTGTCTGCCTCTCACCACTCTCCCAGACCCCATTATGTTGCTTTCCCTCTGCCTGTGACCCCTGTCGTCCAAGCAAGACCTTGACTGTCCATGACGCATATCCGAATGCTTGACAGGGAAGGTTCCTGTCCACAAGACCATCTTGTCTCTCAAACTTTTTCCCGCATTTCCTAATGCTCGACAGGAAGGTTCCTGTCCACAAGACCATCTTGTCTCTCGAACTTTTTGTCTGTTATTTTTCTGTCTATCTGTCTGTCTGGCTGGCAGGCTGGTTCTCCATCTGTCTGCCTTTTATGGTGGCATTATGTCTGTCCCTCAGCCTATCCCCGTCTGTCTCTGCTTCTCTCCTTACGTCAGTTGATGGAGCACCATACTTATGTATTAGTCCGTCTGTTTAATTTCTTTTCTTATAATTAGCGTCGTTCCAGTTCTGTTGTTAGTATCAGTTTCTATTTGTCTTTCTCAGATATCTATTTGCTCGTGTGTCTTTCTGTTTTGCCATCCTGTTTGCCCGTTTGTCTCTTTAAGTCTTTTATTTGCAAAGGAATACAAAAGGAATGTAAACAGCAATTGATCACTGGGTTTTTTGAGGTTATCATTGTGGAAGAGATGAGAAATATAGAAATTAGTGTTGTGAGAGAAGAGGAGCAAACAGATGACTTAAGTAGAGATACTTGTAAAGTTTGTATGTAAGTAAGAAGGCGTAAATAATGCCAATCATGAACTTGAAACGAAGCAATTGTCAAATCTTTTCTGAAACAAAATGCTTTTTCAACTACCCTTAATAGTTAATTATTCATATGCTAAAAATCTGGCTGAAGTAAGAGCACTTTGTTCATCTGAAGTATAAATGTTCGCTTACCTTTCATCCTCCATTTTGGTTATGTCATGAAAGAAATTGAGGTGTGTTAGATATGACTGAATTCGTTGATGGAATGGCGATTCTTCAAATCATTAAAACGGTCTTGTCTGGAATGTTAATTTCCATGATGTTATAGATTGTGGTTGTTAAACTAATTGGCAATAGATTCCTAACATAGCATTATCATCTCTTCAATCCTCTAAGAATATCTCATTGTATCTGTTGAAGAGTCAGTATTACTACCACATTGCCTTGTACAGAAACACTACTCTCCTCACATAACCTATAAATGATTAAATCCTATTCTTCCTGTATGGAGCAGGCAACTAGAATCCTATATTATCTTATGGTTTCTTATCCTGTTTAGGTAACCTCTTCGTTCTAAATACTAAAATCAATCACCAAGCTGCGATGGTATAAGATTCTCACACATGATAAATACGAAAACTGAAAACACGACCACCCAATAGGTAGATTTCTCATGTCTTAACAACGGGTATATGGAGAACAATCCACTACGTTTTCTAATCCAAAGTTGAGAAAGACGATGCTTATGAGGGACTTCTTTTTTTATCCCAAGTCGATTGGCTAAGATTCGGTTGGTGAAGGCGAGGAATATTAGAATCTTTTACTTCGATGTGACCTCTCACACAATGGTGAGGTATGGCTTCTGAACACCCCACACCTTACAGTTGCTGAAGGAAATAGTTTTCAGATCTTCAAAAAAGAAATAGTAACCAACTCTTTCAAACTCAGGACATGTCACAATAGACTTGGTACATCACGTCTAGACATTCTCCCTTCACGTCACCAGTATATTCCGCCATGTCAATTGGTGGCAGAGAATTGACACACCTCTACCAACATCGTTTCAGAACTGGAGGCAGCCTTCTGTCACCCCGTTGGCTCTGGTGTCAGATCGGTGTCATAGGTACGTTGTACTTGGAGATCCAGGTGAAATATGAATTCCTTCTGCATGGCATAGTGGACAAGCATATTCAACAGACTACAGTTTTCAACTCCGGCATCTGGGTTCGCCTTCTGCTCAAGCGATACGTTATCTTATCTATATATCTCTTCCTCATCCAGTTATGTAAGTGTGAAGTTTACATGAAGACTATAGATTAAGGATAGATAAAGCTATATGTTTTAAGGTGGAGCGGCTTGGCCCTGGCTGGGTGGTGTAGTGCCCAAGTCAAAGCCCTTCGTCAAGTGGTTCATGTTTGGAAGGATCTCGTCACGGCTGGTGAGGTTGGGAAAGTGTTCCATGTCATATGTGAGTCAACGTCCATCAAGTGACTCTCGTGCCATTAGGACACGACTTTGTGCACGTTCTGCCATCATCTGACCAGACAAAAATCATCTTTAGTAAAGAGAGGAAGAACCTCTGGTGAGCAGGGCTCCCTCATCCTCCTGTGGGTCGCTGGCAACCACATATAATGATGAAGGATTTGGAGGGTGAATATGACTCTCATGTTAATGATGACTTTGATGGTGAATATGACTCTCATGTTAATGATGACTTTGATGGTGATTATGACTCTCATGTTAATGATGACTTTGATGGTGAATATGACTCATGTTAATGATGACTTTGATGGTGAATATGACTCATGTTAATGATGACTTTGATGGTGAATATGACTTATGTTAATGATGACCTTGAGGATTAATACAAATTTGATGTTAATTATGACTTCCATTGTAGATATGACTTGGATGTTAATGACGAATTTGATGGTGAGTACAACCTCGATATCTATGATCACTTTGATGATGAATATGACTTTGATGACGAATGTGACTTTGAAGGTGACCGTGTCTTTTAGCTGACCTATCATTCTGATGATGATCCAAACTTTTTCATCCTGTTTTCTATCATTTTCTTGTATCTACCTGGTAACCACGAGTGGCCACCTTTGCTCATTTATCCGGATCTTCATCATATCAAAACCTACGTTTTCCAAATCCGTGAAAAATAATTTGCATATTGAAAATGGTCTTCATCATACCTATCACCAAGCTTTCATTCATTTGCATAATTATCTTAATGATATCGTTATTCTTTGTATTATTCCAGTTGGTGTTACTGGACTCCCCCTGCTCGAGGTTAAACCGCGAGTGAAAAGGCATCGTTGGAGTCTACCAAATGGCGTCCTAGATACGTCTCTTCGTTGTATATCAACTGACTGTTATGTTTCTTTCTTGTGTCTCCCCTGATGATGTGATTATTACACGAAAGTGCACTTGGGAACTTATCGTGTTTCATTTTCCCCGTGGACTCATGGGAATATCTTGATCACGCTTAATATATATATATATATATATATATATATATATATATATATATATATATATATATATATATATATATATATACACACACACACACACACACACACACACACACACACACACACACACGCGCGCGCGTGGTTTATACGAAAGCGGTAAAAGGAACAAAGAAATAAAGGGAGAGGACAGAACAGGATATTTGTGGTGTATTTCGGTGGGTTGAGGGAGGGAGGAAGAGAAGGAAGGAGGGAGGGCCAGGTCTCTGGTGTGGGATCTGGTGGACCTGAGGGGGAGGAGGGGGGTAGCCAGACCAGTCTATATTATTGCCACAATTTCCTGAGTCTAGCGGGCCACAGGTAGTGGGGGGGAAAGGGGGATGTCCGTCAGACATCCCCTCCCCCCCAACCCCCAACCCCTTCGTCCCACACACACACACACACACACACACACACACACACACACCTCCATAAGATCACGTATTTATTAGCCTAACTACGGCTTCGGTTCGACCACTATATAGCGCCAAGTGTTCCTATTGGTGCCAGATTAAACAATAGGTTTTGGTTCTTAAGCCACGACTAGTTTTAGACGATTAGAACTTCATTATAATGGTATTCAAGTTTTATATATTTTTTTCCAAGATATTGAACATTAATGGCTTTGAAAACTCTAGATGTACAAAGAGAAATCCCCCTGCTTATTGCCATGTATTGAAGGGAATAGAACTATTAAAGATATCTAAATAGAGGAAGAAAATATAATTACTTTTGATTCACTCATCTTCAGAGAAAGTCACGATATCAAAAACAATTAAACTCGTAAAAAAAAATGGTATAGAGTTTGTCTCCTGACGCGCCATTCATCTAAACACGGTCGCCATTCGTGTAAACATGGTCGCCATTCGTGTAAACATGGTCGCCATTCGTGTAAACATGGTCGCCATTCGTGTAAACATGGTCGCCATTCGTGTAAACATGGTCGCCATCCGTGTAAACATGGTCGCCATTCGTGTAAACATGGTCGCCATTTGTGCATACATGGTCGTCATTCGTGTAAACATGGTCGCCATTCGTGTAAACATGGTCGCCATTCGTGTAAACATGGTCGCCATTCGTGTAAACATGGTCGCCATTCGTGTAAACATGGTCGCCATTCGTGTACACACGGTCTGTGGCTGGTGTTGACTATGGGTCCTCTTCTCCCTCTCCTTCAGCCACACAGTGAAGCACGTCGCCAAGTTGGCTCAGGGTTGCGACGTCGTCCAGAGAGACGACAAATGTCTTGTACCAACTGAGGGTAAACACGACGACCTCCTCTTGCGTCATGGGTTTGTATCCTCCTTGGAGACGCTGAGGGAAATGTTGATGATGATAAAACATGATCCAAATACCGTATAAAAGATGAAGAGACTCAGAAACTAAATGGTATAAACCAACAGAAGGGAAACAAGGTGGAGACATGAGTGAGTCCCTCTGATGTTCAGTCCTCATTAGTGGAGCTCAGAGCGGGTGCCATTCACAGTGCCAAGTGCCAGAGGGAAGCCAGATGGAAACTGCAACACCAGTCACTGTGTTGCTAAAGCTGGAGGTGACAACTGCCTCACCATCATTACAATCGACGAGGAGGACATCACCCCCAAAACATCGTCAGTACCTGAAGTAGACACATGGCTGCCAGTCCTCCTGCTGTGGCTGACGTCTGGATACTCTCTCATTAACGAAGATGAGGAGCTTCCCTTTATGTTGCGATGCTACTGTGCCAATACGCATAATAGGGCAGAGGTCAAGCCTATAACAGGTCAGTGGTGTGACCAAATCCTCTTGACTTGGCTGGGTTCACCTGAGTTACTGACGCATTTGGAACGCGAGGGAGACTAAGCTACAGTGTCTTCAGGTCAGACTTGTGATGTGTTTGTGAGTCGTTGTTACATCTGTCTTGCCTTACCTCTCCCCTGACACCATATCTTACAGGTCCCTCACGGCCGGTCATTACTGCTGTATACTGACCCTCTTAGTTTCATGTCTTTCGCTCTTTATTGTCTCTTCCTTCTAAACCTTCCTGCAATCATCTTCCTTCACTCTTTTTGTCTCTGTATTTTTCTGTCTTTATTCGTTTTTCCCACCTATACACAGGATCGGCTTTGTTTCTGTGTTGACCATTTCAACTACGGTTGGAGAGTACCAAGTACTGGGGTGTGGTCGTACCAAGATCTACGGTTTGGGTAGTACCAGGTACTGGGTTGTGTTAGTACCAGGTATTAGGAGTGTGGTACTACTGCAGGTTGAGGATGGGAAGTACCTGACCCACAAACCTTATCTTGTGTCCATCAAAATACCATAATATGAATGTCTCTATGTTCACCACGACTCAACCGGCGTGTTCCACACACACGTCGGGACCGTAGATCAAAACTGACCATTTTCCACGTCCCCAGACTGATTCATCTTCCCTTTAATACTGTCATACCCTCTGGCCACATCCCGTCATCGCCTGCTGCACATTTTCTCTTTTACTCATTGATATACTATTCTGTTCCTCACCTCACCTGCCATGTCTGTTATTCAGTCCTTCTGTAAGTTATCATTCCTTTACCTTCGTCAGAAGGAATACAGTGGCTCTCCCTTCTCCTAATCTATATGGTAGATAATTGATTTACCTCGATTTCTTTCCCTTTTCTGTCTCCCTTACTTCTCGTTTTGTTTTATTGCTACTGGTAGTTTGGTGTTCTATAAAGTTTTTGTTGGTTTTGTTTCGTGTTTTTTTTTTCCGAGTCGCTTCTGCCTTTCATAAACAGTCTCTCTCTCTCTCTCTCTCTCTCTCTCTCTCTCTCTCTCTCTCTCTCTCTCTCTCTCTCTCTCTCTCTCTCTCTCTCTCTCTCTCTCTCTCTCTCTCTCTCTCTCTCTCTCTCTCTCTCTCTCTCTCTCTCTCTCTCTCTCTCTCTCTCTCTCTCTCTCTCTCTCTCTCTCTCTCTCTCTCTCTCTCTCTCTCTCTCTCTCTCTCTCTCTCATCCGTCACTTTTCCACCCCTACAACCTCATACCTCCTTATTACCTGACCCCCTCCTGTTCAAGCCCCACCCCTCGCCTGTCACTACCCAATAACATCCAGCAATACCTCACATACCTCTACTACCACTCCATTCCTCCCTCAACTCATCAAATCCCTCATCTACTACTCCACCTCCTCAGCCACACCTCCCATCCCTATACATTTACTTCAGCCTCCATAAAACCTCCCCCGAAGGGCCTCACCCTCTTAACATACCTCACCCTCCTCCAATACTCTATCCCAACTTTGAACACCCCATTCATTATTCCCTTTACCCCATTATAGACGCCTTCTACCTCCCTTCCTCTCCCATCTCCACTCCAACCACACCTCCACCACACCTCCCCTAACCTCATCAGCCACACATCCCTCGTCCAACCTGTAATATTTTCATTCCTCTCTCCTATATCACAGTCGTCCCTGCCACACCTCAAGGCCTCACCTAACCATTACTTCGCCTTCCTGCGCTTATATACAGGTGGGGAGAACTTGCCTTGCGATTATACTAGAGGTTCTCGCGTGTCCTGCTCTTCAGTACCGGCGTCAGATGCAGCAGACGATAGATTTATATCAACGATTGAAGATTTTCCAAGAGGTCCAGTCTGGTATTGGCCGGGTCTACTGGTGAAACCAGGATATATGGGTTATATATATATCATGTTCTGTTCTATCGATATACGAAGAACTTGCTGTGTAGAACCACCGCTGGGACTGGCGTATGGGAGGGAACTGTGAGTCATGATGATACTCTCGACTTCAAAACTTGCTCTCCAAAAAAAAAGAAATGGCGGGACTTTGTTAAAAGTTCTAGGAAAGGGAAGTACGAAGACTGCAGCTTCCCACGCTTTTGTCCAGCTCTGTGTAGATCAGTACAAAGTTTGAAAAGCCAGTCAGGGTTTATAGCCTTCTTTATATAGTCTATAGCGATAGATAGCCTGATTTGCATAGGTCTCGGTATTGTAAATGGCAGTGAAACATTACGGGACCAAAGTTTTGATTTTAGTCCCGATGGTCGCCAGTGTTTGGCACTGATATAGTGAAGCTGGATATATATATATATATATATATATATATATATATATATATATATATATATATATATATATATATATATATATATATATATATATTTACTGCCAACAGGAAGACCTTTCTCATAGCATAAATATCCATATTTATTCCTCTGCTTCTGTAGCCAGTGAATCCATTTACAATTCACAACATCAACTTCCATACACAATAACTTCACTCACATCCAATGTAAACATTTCACTTTTCCTGGAAATTGGGACTCAAAATTTCCCTTCAGTCGCATCACGTTTTCCAGCCACGTTTCCTACGGGCGATATCTTGTGATTGGGAGTCCTGTCGTGCCGTCTGCAGGATCTGCTCTCCTTCAGCCTGGGACGGTGGACGAGTCCTGCCACGTTGGCTGGACAGGCAGAGAATAATATCCTGATGCACCTTACTGGGTCATGGGTGATTCTTATTTGCTTCCCTCTTGAGAACGACGGTATGACCTTTCGTTATGATGACCTACACATAGATTTGACCTTTAAGAATGAGGTCAAAGGTCATGCTGTCATATCTAATGGTTGTTGAACCGTTCTCAAGGGTCGCATCGTCGTGCACAAGGGGTTGACATCTTCCAAGCCTCTATATTTCTCATGTATTCACCTTACCTTCACTGTTCGAGGAGTTCCTCAGGATACTAAAGGATTTTTCGGCTCCGCGTCTGTTTGGTCCTTGGGACATCCTGCGGGAGATCCTATTATGAATGGTGGCACCAGGTCCTACCATTCTATACCCAACCATTCCTTACTTTTGTGAATGGTACCATAAGAATCTGCCATCCTATCCCTAACCATTACTTGTTGCTGTGAATGGGACCATGAGAATCTACCATCATATCTCCAACCATTAGCCAACTACCATCCTACCATCGTATCTCCTCTACCTTACAAGAACTTGAAAGGAGACAAACTGTTTGTAGGCAAATATCAAAATCCTGTTTAAGTAGACGGAAAAGAACATATTCAGGAAACAATTCATGTCGTATATTATGACAAAACTAGAGTGTACTTCTGCTGTCGTCTGATCACCAGCTTAAGTAAAGCGAACCAGTAGAGAAGGTCCGAAGAAGCAAGCAAAATTGTAATTAGAATAAGATTATAATTAGAGCGGAAGGTTGGAGGCCATAGACTTCTCCACAATGAGAGACGATTAAGGGATGACTTGATCACAAGCCTCTAAGCTTTAAGCTGGCTTGATTATGTCAAAAGTGAACAGTTCTCTGTAAAACTGAAAAAAATAATGTAAGGAGAGTAATCAGAAGCTATGGTATGAAACAGTGAATAAAACGTGTTAAAAAGACGTAAAGAAGTACTTTTACAGTTTAGGAGCGGTAGATAAATGGAACAAACAGAGTAATAACACTATGCATACTGACATTATTCTTAGGCTTAAAATAAAAACTATAAGATCCTTGAGAAGATTCAAGAGATGGTGGCTCTCACGAGTGTGGAGCGCCCTCCCCACAGTGCAGTATGATTAGGTAATTACAAAGAGGTTGTTACACTCTCTTGTCTTCTCTTACACACACGAATCAAGGTGCTTGACTGATCTAATTGGCACCTCACTCTAGGTACAGTGCCTCATCTTCCTAACGTGACTATAGTGCCAACAACCCTACATACCTGTGGCTCTCAGAGGACTCAGTGCCCTTCTGTAACACATCAACTCCCAGCACTTGTAACTAAGGACGACCGACTCCCAGCTACACTGTAACAGCTCCCAGCACTGGTGACCAGAAGACCTGACTCCCAGCTGTATTATAGCACCTCCCAGGACTGGTGACCATAGGACCTGACTCTCAGCTGTACTACATCAACTCTCAGCACAGGTAACCAGAGACGTAGCTAAAAATATCTTTCTCACTGTACTTTGAAACACGGAAACATGCAAATCAGACAGTCTATCGCCTGATCCTTTATGGATGACGATGATAAGTCTTCACTGACTCTCTAAACTTTTCATTGATCTATAAAAAATAAAACAGGAACGTTCAAAGCTACATTCCTTTTAGTTCCACTTAGGAGCGTCCTACAGATTCTTCCCTATTTCAAGAGAGCAAATTAAGGAGTTGACATCATCCTTAGAATCTCACGTCCCTCTCATACTCATCCTCAGCTGTCCTTCTACAGAGCAAGCCTTTCAGATGAATCCTATATAAATATATATCCATATCCTACAAGCAAGTCACCAAATACCATATTGGACCCCATGCAAGATCCTGTATATTTGACCCAAATTCGTCTTTTCTCTGCAACCGTCGAGTGACTGAGGATCTCAACAGACGAAAACCTCTAATATAACCTCAAGCCAACTTCGTCTTCCTGGGAGAGATGATCACAGGGGGAATAGGGAGGGGAAGTGTGTGCAGATTGGGAAAGTTAGGCCAGAAGGAGTGGTAGGGAGGAATATCATGTATGGTAGGAATGGGAATGGGGACATTAGCGATGGGGAAATGGAAGATCATGTAGCTGGTGAGGGAGAAATGTGGCAGAATAATTGTAGTTAGGGATGAATTAGAAGGGGAAGGATGTAGGATATATGGCGCGGATGAAACGTGGAAAAGATAGGAAGGGAGGGAAATGGGAGAGGAAGCAATAGGAAGTGAGGTGTGGCTGAAGAGTAGGGTGAGGGGTCGTTTCAATGGGAGATATGGGAGGGAAATGAGTATGATGTGTCTGCAGAAAAGGAGGAATGAGTACTTAGTACTCATCAGAGCTTACTACGAGATTTGGCCGTAAGGCAAGGCTAACGCGCAGAGCTCAACGCTGGATAACATAGAAGAATAACGAGGCGTGTGAGCTGCGTGTTCTTGAGTGTTATGAGATAGTCGTGTCCAGGGAGGGAAACGTAACAGCCACTGTAGTGCTACTTCAGGCCTTCGCTATCACTCACTCTCCCTCGTAGCACCTCCGTAGTTGGCGGCTACCTAGAGATACAGACAGACAGATAGACAGACAGACAGACAGCACACACACACAGTCAGAAGAAGGAAAGAGAGAAAGAGAGGAAAAGACCAAAAAAGGGGAAAGAAAGAAACAGTAGCATGATTAACAATCAGAAAATATTGAAAGTGGAAAATATACATGTACAAGACAATTATGAAAGGGTTTAAGTGCCACAAAACGACCAATAACAATAAAGTGAAAGAAGGAGAATAAGGGGAGATAGAAAGGGGAAGATAACGAGGCCAGATGATCATCTTACATGTACGTGAAGGGAAGGGAGAGCCACTGTATTCCTTCTGAAGAAGGCAAAGAAAAAATAACTTGCAGAAGGGCTGAGCAACAGACACAGTATGTGAGGTGAGGAACAGAATATATCAATGAGTAAAAAAGATACTGTGCAGCAGGAGATGACGGGATGTGGCCAGAGGGTATGGCAGTATTAAAGGGAAGATGAGTCAATCTGGGGACGTGGAAAATGGTCAGTTCTTGATCTGCTTTCTCGACGCGTGTGTGTGGAACACGACGCGTGAGTCGTGGTGAACATAGAGACCTTTATATTATGGTATTTAGATGGACACAAGATAAGGTTAGTGGGTCAAGTACTTCCCATCCTCAATCTACAGTGGTACCACACTCCTAATACCTGGTACTAACACAACCCAGTACCTGGTACTACCCAAACCGTAGATCTTGGTACGACCACACCATAGTACTTGGTACTCTCCAACCGTAGTTGAAATGGTCAACACAGAAACAAAGCCGACCCTGTGTATAGGTGGGAAAAAAGAATAAAGACAGAAAAATACAGAGACAAAAAGAGTGAAGGAAGATGATTACAGGAAGGTTTAGAAGGAAGAGACAATAAAGAGCGAAAGACATGAAACTAAGAGGGTCAGTATACAGCAGTAATGACTGGCCGTGAGGGACCTGTAAGATATGGTGTCAGGGGAGAGGTAAGGCAAGACAGATGTAACAACGACTCACAAACACACCACAAGTCTGAGCTGAAGACACTGTAGCTTAGTCTCCCTCGCGGTCCAAATGCGTCAGTAACTCAGGTGAACCCAGCCAAGTTAAGAGGATTTGGTCACACCTCTGACCTGTTATTGGCTTGACCTCTGCTCTATTATGCGTATTGGTACAGTAGCATCGCAACATAAAGGGAAGCTCCTCATCTTCGTTAATGAGAGAGTATCCAGACGTCAGCCACAGCAGGAGGACTGGCAGTCATGTGTCTACTTCAGGTACTGACGATGTTTTGGGGGTGATGTCGTCCTCGTCGATTGTAATGATGGTGAGGCAGTTGTCACCTCCAGCTTTAACAACACAGTGACTGGTGTTGCAGTTTCCATCTGGCTTCCCTCTGGCACTTGGCACTGTGAATGGCACCCGCTCTGAGCTCCACTAATGAGGACTGAACATCAGAGGGACTCACTCATGTCTCCACCTTGTTTCCCTTCTGTTGGTTTATACCACTTAGTTTCTGAGTCTCTTCATCTTTTATACGGTATTTGGATCATGTTTTATCATCATCAACATTTCCCTCAGCGTCTCCAACGAGGATACAAATCCATGACGCAAGAGGAGGTCGTCGTGTTTACCCTCAGTTGGTACAAGACATTGTCGTCTCTCTGGACGACGTCGCAACCCTGAGCCAACTTGGCGACGTGCTTCACTGTGTGGCTGAAGGAGAGGGAGAAGAGGACCCATAGTCAACACCAGCCACAGACCGTGTGTACACGAATGGCGGCCATGTCTACACGAATGGCGACCATGTTTACACGTATGGCGACCATGTTTGCACGAATAGCGACCGTGTCTACACGAATGACACCTCAGGAGGTAAACTTTCTCTATCTCCTTTACAAACTCTCACGCGTCTCTGACGTGGCAGGATTTCTTCCTGTTGGTGAATGTGGCTGGTGTTCCTCTCTCTCTCTCTCTCTCTCTCTCTCTCTCTCTCTCTCTCTCTCTCTCTCTCTCTCTCTCTCTCTCTCTCTCTCTCTCTCTCTCTCTCTCTCTCTCTCTCTCTCTCTCTCTCTCTCTCTCTCTCTCTCTCGTGAAGCATTCTTCCACAATTTTTCCACAATGCGATTTTCACACAAAAAAAAGAAATACATTTTCATCTTTCGTTTCCATATCTGGAATTGTAAGGGAGAACTCTCCATTTCTTTGAGAACATGGAACTTGGGATTACATAGGAGTACGTATGGAAGACTTCCAACTGTAAAGCCCCCTATTACTAGACATTTCTTTCTTGCACTCAACCTAGACATACAATTCTGATCCTACATCCACCTTATCCTTGTTGTTCTTACTCAAGTTTTTTTTATCAACTGAAATTAGTAGCACAAATTAAAGTTAGCATTACTGAAATACTCTGAAAGTTAAATATTCTACAAATATTCTACTCTCTTGGATAATAAGGTAATAGCATTGCAGGATCTGATTAAATGTGAATATCCTTGAATATCGTTAGCTTGTGAGCCAAGCATGTCAAGGTGGGAATCATTAGCCTCATCCTACCAGAGAACTGAGAACGTATGAATTCTACAACTGTTGTCACAGGAGAGATAGTACCCTAACAAACCATCTTGTTCACACTTTATCTAGAGCTGAACAAGATGGTTTGTTCAGGAAAAGTGAACACTTTATCAAGAGCTTAACATTTCCTGAACTTAATTGTTAGTGTGTATCATACTTACGTATCATACTTACGTATCATACTTACTTTAGATCACGTGTAAGTCATCTGATTCATTATTACCTCGTCAAAATCATCGCCACATAATAGCAAGTGTTAAAATCTATCACTTAATCAACCAATGTCAAAAGTTGTTGTTTACGTTTATGAAAAACCATCGCATCGTTTGTAAGCCCTTAGAGTTATGGGTCTGGAAGCTAGTCTTCGAAGCTATGGTTTCAGTGACAAGTACCAAAAGCTAAGAGTTTACCAGCGAGATCAAGGGTTTTAACTACAATACTGCTTATCAGAGAATACTTCGACAACACTTGCTTAAAGCTATAACATCAGCAGGTAATATCAAAAGCTATAGCTGTAGCAAGACGTCTCATAAACTATAGCTTCAGCAGCGAGTCTCAAAAGCTTTAGGTTCAGTAGAATGCCTCAAAAGCTATAGCTTCAAGAACAATTCTTCAAGGTTATAGCTGTTAAGCAAGTCTCTAAAGCTATAGCTTCAACTGTATGTGTCAAAATCTATGCCTTTAACATATCAGTCAGCGTCTCAAGCCCAGAATGAGCTGAGACTTCCATAAAGATGAAGAATAGGATAAGCCACACAGCCTTAGCTGTGACCTTAACACTCTCCCTTGAGAAGACTTGTCACACTCCTTTAGCCTCCACACTTTCCTTCACCCTCCCTATTTCAACCTCCCTTCGCTTACCTCATTCTCCTTTCTCCTCTCCTTGGCCTCCATCCATCACTAATTCTACCACCATCACCCTTCTGCCTGTTTCGCTCCTCCTATTTCAGTTGTCAGTGAAATATGTTATTGCCTATAGACGAAACCCACGTTATAGGAATATATTCCATTGTCTAACCACTAATGGTGCATTTGTATCATGCTACCATGAATAATGGTACTGCTGAGGCAAATAAATGGCCAAGGATGATATAAGGCACCATGAGTCATGAGGCTTATGAGTTCTCATGAATCTCTTTGTTAAAAGTCGTTAGGAAAAAAGTATATGAGGCCATGTGAGGTTGCTGGTAAAAGCTGATTCATATGGCAAAAGAGGTTACGTTAGGAGATTATTAAGAATTGCCTAAGTGGGGGAAGGATTCACGTAAATTTTATATTGTAGTTGCTCGTGAGGCAAAGATCTTGCAAGGCTTTCAATTGCCCCATTACTGTGGCATGGTAGGTCGACTTGGGTCACAGGTAGCGTCATTACGAGGTCATAAGAGGTCACCCTCGAGTAATATTGTGAATAGTGAGATACATATTCCTTGGATATGTTCACATGTGTAGCCCAACCATCTCAACAGAATATTCGAAATTCCAGTGGCTGTCTTGATTCCTCTTGAACAAGCAACAAACGAGGGTTTGGTGACTATAATTCTTTTCTTTGACCACAATGAGGATTTGGTGTTTGTGATCCCTCATGACCGTGTCACAAACGAGGGTTGTTGTATGCTTATAATTCTCTTTGACTACAAAATGAAAGAAGGTTCAGTGCTTGTAATCCGCAGCTTCCTTATTTCATAGAGAAATGGAAAGACCCCGTGTTAAAATCATTGTTCTGTACCTCAATCGAAGACATGTTAAATGAATTTATAAAGCCGTCTCTGGCGCTGGAGTGAAAATATGAATCGAATCCGAATACGTTCTCATTGCAAGGTCTGGCAGACATGTATGTATGCAACAGGAATTTACAAGAACCTTGAATAAAACAAGGTTGATGATCAAAACTTCAAATGAATTGAATTTATCCAGATCACATGAAAGTATACAAGAGTTCTAAAGATATTCAAGTTAATCTCATGCTATCGAAGAATACAGAAGTACTAAGGATATTCAAGTGAATCTCATGCAGACATGTATAGGATCATTCTGTGATGTGTAGGAATGACACGTGATAATATGTCTTTATTTACAGTAAATGAATTAACAGTTGCTCTCATGACATCACCAGTGTAGAACGAGATATCTTTTTCTACCATGTGAAACATGATGAAATATACATATCAAGCATATCCGTTATCTTGCGAATTTGACATGTTTTGTACAAAGATACTCATATGTCAGAACATGTAATGCTTTACTTGTAAATCAAATCTGGACAATTGTACACTGATCACCAGCTGTATCACTGATCACCAGGAGACTGGGTTCGACTCTGAGGGTACGTTGGTAAACTTGGGTAGAACGTGGTTTATTCTTAACGTTCAGTAAGACGCTAGAATGAAAATAGAACGCGATGAAGAAAGATACTCCAAGCAACTGATTCACAATTGTTAGTCTTGAACGCTGTGTTGGAGCGAGTTTCACGGTGCTCTGGGCATTGCCAAAAAGGATCACAGGTTACATTTCGACATGAAACAGTAGACAGGTCTTCCACACGTCTAGGAGCTGCCTGAGGGTGAGGTACTGAGGCAGGTGACACTGAGAGAGCCTTACTCCCGTCTAGGAACTGCCTGAGGGTGAGGGAGTGAGGCAGGTGATGCCTGGAGGACCTCACTTCGTCCAGACACTAGTGAAGTGAGGTGATGTGAAGGAACGCCACGACCGCCACTCGCTCCTGATGACGACATACCACATATCATATGTATGTATGTATGTATATATGTATGTATGTACATATGTATGTATATATGTATGTATGTATGTGGTGTCTCTCTCTCTCTCTCTCTCTCTCTCTCTCTCTCTCTCTCTCTCTCTCTCTCTCTCTCTCTCTCTCTCTCTCTCTCTCTCTCTCTCTCTCTCTCTCTCTCTCTCTCTCTCTCTCTCTCTCTCTCTCTCTCTCTCTCTCTCTCTCTCTCTCTCTCTCTCTCTCTCTCTCTCTCTCTCTCTCTCTCTCTCTCTCTCTCTCTCTCCCTCCAATACGTCAAGTTCTTCATATCCTGCATCAGGACAAGACCAGATAGAGCTAATAAAGAAGATCCAGAAGAAGTCGACGACAACGTGATCAGAATCAAGACGGCTGAGCTACAGTGACAAGCTCGAGGCTTTGGATTTACTCCCATCTCAGAAGAATGAAGAAGAAGGGGTGACTTGATCACATCCTTTAATTATCTAGAAACAGATGCATGATGTAAGGCTACTGCTTAGCCAGATTGGGTAGAACAAAGCCGTAGTTAAGAGAGTAAATACGTGATCTTACTGTGTGTGTGTGTGTGTGTGTGTGTGTGTGTGTGTGTGTGTGTGTGTGTGTGTGTGTGTGTGTGTGTGTGTGAGGGGGAGTGGAGGGTGAGGAGGACAGGCAAACCCCCTCCCTACCTCCTCCCTTTCCCCCCCACTACCTGTGGCCCGCTAGACTCAGGAAATTGTGGCAATAATATAGACTGGTCTGGCTACCCCCCTCCTCCCCCTCATGTCCACCAGATCCCACACCAGAGGCCTGGCCCTCCCTCCCTCCCTCTCTCCCTCCCTCCTTCCTTCTCTTCCTCCCTCCCTCAACCTACCGAAATACACCACAAATATCCTGTTCTGTCCTCTCCATTTTTTCTTTCTTCCTTTTACCACTTTCGTATAAACCACACTCACACACACACACACACACACACACACACACACACACACACACACACACACACACACACACACACACACACACACACACACACACACACACACACACACACACACACACACACACACACACACATATATGTATATATATATATATATATATATATATATATATATATATATATATATATATATATATATATATATATATATATATATATATATATATATATATATATATATATATCGAGGATGTAAGGCATGTGTACGTGTAGGAAGAGAGGAAAGTGATTGGTTCTCAGTGAATGTAGGTTTGCGGCAGGGGTGTGTGATGTCTCCATGGTTGTTTAATTTGTTTATGGATGGGGTTGTTAGGGAGGTAAATGCAAGAGTCCTGGAAAGAGGGGCAAGTATGAAGTCTGTTGGGGATGAGAGAGCTTGGGAAGTGAGTCAGTTGTTGTTCGCTGATGATACAGCGCTGGTGGCTGATTCATGTGAGAAACTGCAGAAGCTGGTGACTGAGTTTGGTAAAGTGTGTGGAAGAAGAAAGTTAAGAGTAAATGTGAATAAGAGCAAGGTTATTAGGTACAGTAGGGTTGAGGGTCAAGTCAATTGGGAGGTGAGTTTGAATGGAGAAAAACTGGAGGAAGTGAAGTGTTTTAGATATCTGGGAGTGGATCTGTCAGCGGATGGAACCATGGAAGCGGAAGTGGATCATAGGGTGGGGGAGGGGGCGAAAATTTTGGGAGCCTTGAAAAATGTGTGGAAGTCGAGAACATTATCTCGGAAAGCAAAAATGGGTATGTTTGAAGGAATAGTGGTTCCAACAATGTTGTATGGTTGCGAGGCGTGGGCTATGGATAGAGTTGTGCGCAGGAGGATGGATGTGCTGGAAATGAGATGTTTGAGGACAATGTGTGGTGTGAGGTGGTTTGATCGAGTAAGTAACGTAAGGGTAAGAGAGATGTGTGGAAATAAAAAGAGCGTGGTTGAGAGAGCAGAAGAGGGTGTTTTGAAATGGTTTGGGCACATGGAGAGAATGAGTGAGGAAAGATTGACCAAGAGGATATATGTGTCGGAGGTGGAGGGAACGAGGAGAAGAGGGAGACCAAATTGGAGGTGGAAAGATGGAGTGAAAAAGATTTTGTGTGATCGGGGCCTGAACATGCAGGAGGGTGAAAGGAGGGCAAGGAATAGAGTGAATTGGAGCGATGTGGTATACAGGGGTTGACGTGCTGTCAGTGGATTGAATCAAGGCATGTGAAGCGTCTGGGGTAAACCATGGAAAGCTGTGTAGGTATGTATATTTGCGTGTGTGGACGTGTGTATGTACGTGTGTATGGGGGTTGGGCCATTTCTTTCGTCTGTTTCCTCGCGCTAACCTCGCAAACGCGGGAGACAGCGACAAAGTATAAAAAAAAAAAAAAAAAAAAAAAATATATATATATATATATATATATATACATATATATATATATATATATATATATATATATATATATATATATATATATATATATATATATATATATATATATATATATATATATATATATATATATATATATATATATATATATATATATATATATATATATATATATATATATGTATATATATATATATATATATATATATATATATATATATATATATATATATATATATATATATATTGATGACCATATTTAATAAAAGGTTAAGAATCCTTTTCTTCTTCGTGTGAATCCATACTGGAGATTGTATACAACTGGTTTGGAAATTCATTGGCATATAAGTTACCATTTTAATGGTATATGTCTTATAGCATTCTATACCTAATACACAACTAGACTAGCAACACTATTAGCTGGGTTAATGGATAGAAACCAATATATCATTTATTTACTGACGTGAATAAAAGCAAGCTGAGAGGTATTGGTAGATTCAATAAGACGTTGTTTTTTTACAGTATGTTTTTTGAGGGATTTAGAAAACACAGGTTTTGCTATGATGGCGAACTGTATAATATAGAAGGAGAACCTGGTTCATGTTTATCAAGAGGGTACAATAAAAATGTTAACGTCGGAAAAAGGAGGTGAGAAAGATTGTGTTATCATCATCAACATGAGAGTCATATTCACCATCAAAGTCATCATTAACATAAGAGTCATATTCACCATCAAAGTCATCATTAACATAAGAGTCATATTCACCATCAAAGTCATCATCAACATGAGAGTCATATTCACCATCAAGGTCATCATTAACATGAGAGTCATATTCACCATCAAAGTCATCATTAACATGAGAGTCATAATCACCATCAAAGTCATCATCAACATGAGTCATACTCACCATCAAAGTCATCATTAACATGAGAGTCATATTCACCATCAAAGTCATCATTAACATGAGTCATATTCACCATCAAGGTCATCATTAACATGAGTCATATTCACCATCAAAGTCATCATTAACATGAGAGTCATAATCACCATCAAAGTCATCATTAACATGAGTCATATTCACCATCAAAGTCATCATTAACATGAGTCATATTCACCATCAAAGTCATCATTAACATGAGTCATATTCACCATCAAAGTCATCATTAACATGAGTCATATTCAACCTCCAAATCCTCCATCATTATATGTGGTTGCCAGCGACCCACAGGAGGATGAGGGAGCCCTGCTCACCAGAGGTTCTTCCTCTCTTTACTAAAGATGATTTTTGTCTGGTCAGATGATGGCAGAACGTGCACAAAGTCGTGTCCTAATGGCACGAGAGTCACTTGATGGACGTTGACTCACATATGACATGGAACACTTTCCCAACCTCACCAGCCGTGACGAGATCCTTCCAAACATGAACCACTTGACGAAGGGCTTTGACTTGGGCACTACACCACCCAACCAGGGCCAAGCCGCTCCACCTTAAAACATATACGAATATATTCATCTCTATCAAGAGACTTGGTAAATGTTGACGGCAGTGCGAGCCTAACACGAAAAGTAAAAAAAAAATGAATAACTAGACAACCCGTGTTCTCTAATCCAAAGGAGTAACCCAAATATTTACGATAGGAATTGCAATCTGTTGAATCTGGCTGGTACCCCCTGTGGAATCCATACTTCATCTCGGTTGTCGTTCATAACATAGCCATCCGTTGGCAGAGTTGTGCTGGCAGGGCGGTGTTGGCATGGCTGTGGTGGTGGTAGGCCTGTATGGGAAGGCAGTGGTGGCAGATGGAAGTCTGGTGGGGGGAGAGAGAGAGAGAGAGAGAGAGAGAGAGAGAGAGAGAGAGAGAGAGAGAGAGAGAGAGAGAGAGAGAGAGAGAGAGAGGAAGATGGTACGACTTTTGATCACGACAGCACGACCAGCGGTGGAATGACCTTTGCTCTCACTATTAGAACTCAAGTTCAAAGGCCAGGACGTTATACCTCAGGGTCGTTAGGTCGTGCTCATGCGTCGTAAAGTCGTCATATTCAGTTATCTCATCATCACGTACAAAGGTCGTACCGTCGTGCTCAAGGATCGTACCGTCGAAACCCCAGAGTTGCACCGTCGTGCTCAAGTACCTTTATTGCTGTTCTCAAGTGTCCCAACTTCCTTGCTCCAGTATCCTACCTTCGTGCTCATGTGACTCACTGCTTGGTTTTGAAGTGAGCCAAAGATCCTACCACACCAAATGAATACTCATGTCCCCTCCCCCAACCCAGATATTCTCCACAAACATCATAGAGACGTCAGTCGCTACACCCATAGACTACAAGTGTGGAAGGGGGAGCCAATTGAAGGTCGAGGCGAGTGAAAGACTGATATCATACTGAGGTAAAGATAAGATAAGAGAAAAAGAGATATCTTTCTCAGACCAATACTAGGCACTGAATGAGGGAATAATCGTACACATCTTGATATCTAAGAGTCCTTGTATTATGGACACCACGAGATGTTCTAACATGAAAGCTTGGTTAGAAGTTGTTAGAATGTTGTTAGAATGCGATAAGCAAATCACTAGTATTTTGAATGTCCTTTCCTGGTCAGCGACGTAGCTCCAGGAAACAGACAAGGAACGCCCCATCCACTCATATACACATAAATGCCCATACACGTACATATACATACATTCACATATAAGTATCAACAGATACACATATACATACATATACATACACACATTCACACATATACATATATACCCATGCATATATTCATACTTGCTTGTCTTCATCCATCCCCAGCGCCACCCCTCGCTACAGGAAAACAGCATCGCTGCTCCCTGCTTCAGGGAGGTAGTACCAGGGAAAATAGACCAAAAAGGCCACATTCACACTCAGTCTCCAGCTGTCACGTGTAATGCACCGAAACCACAGCTCCCTATCTACATCCAGGCCCCACAGACCTTTCCATGGTTTACCCAGGACGCTTCCCAGCTATCTTTAGCCTCAACATTCACACAGATAATCTCAGCTTTAGTGTTCTCCTTCATCGCTACCTTTGAGGTATATAAGCGTCTCTCTAAACATCTGCGATGTATAATAGATCCCCATATTTTGCTTTCCTGTAGTCCAGATAATCCTGGGAAGAGGACCCAGCGAAGGAGAATAAGAAATAAGCTTTATACGTGTCTAAAAGTGGTTGAAGAGGATCGATACATAAGAATATAATAACTTGCAAGAATAAAGTTCTAAATTTTGGCTGTCATACCTTCCGCTGCGTTGCCATATTCTCGAAGGATAGAACAATGTAAAGTTCCTATAACACGCAGGTCTGGTTTCTTCACCAGTATTTATAAAGTCTCTTAAATACAGTAAATAAAGACAATGGGCATGAAACGCCACGATCTAATTATGAGTTTAAGTGTAATGAACTGCCTATTGATATTCAAGTGTTTTGCATAACTTATACATACTCTATACATGACTTGTTTTTACTGTATGGTTTTTTTTTTACAATATGCATTTACAGTGTTGTAGCCTTATTTGCGAAACTTTCTGTGCCTGTAAAAGAGAATAGTTTAATAAAAAGTCATCCGCTCTATATATGTAAATATTTGCATTGGTGTATAAAGGTTCACGCTTGGAAACATGTGTGAATGCATATGTAGCTTTTTTTGGACCATGTGTGGGTATATGTGTGCGTGTGTGAATATTCAAGCTTGTGTCTTTCACTTTGTGTGTATGTGCAACTGTAGCTTTGATCTTGTACAAGTTCTGTGTGTTTTTATCAGAGTACTGTATTTGTAAGTATGATATCGAAAGTGCTTTTTTTGATTTATCATCTCCTTTACTGTCTTCTTTCGATGTGTCTTTAGCTATGTTTGTGGAGTTACGTATATAATTTACAATGTCAGTGAGAGCTGTGAGGAATGTATACCAACTCATGACTTTAGGATGCCATGGTAAGTAATGGTTGGAAATAGGATGGTAAGATATCATAGTACCATTCACAACAGTAAGTAAGGGTTGGAGATAGGATGGTAAGATCTCATGGCACTATTCATAGCAGAAATAATGGCTATAGGATGGTAGAACCTGGTGCCACCATTTACTATGTGACCTCACAAAGAGTCCTTGAGGGCCTGATAGACGCGGGCCCCTCAAAGTCCTCTCGTGTCCATGAAGAACTCCTTAAACGAAGGAAGAGAAACACAGGGGAAACATAGAGGCAAGGAAGATGTCAACCCTTGTTACCACTGTTGAATGATCACTAGGTATGACACCCTGACCTTTGACCTGATCATCTGTGGGTCAAGTGTACGTCTAGGTCATCACACCTAAAGTTCATACCGTCGTTCTCAAGAGAGAAGCAAATAAGAATCACCCATGACCCAGTAAGGTGCATCAGGATATTATTCTCTATCTGTCCAGCCAACGTGGCAGGACCCGTCCACCGTCCCAGCCTGAAGGAGAGCAGATCCTGCAGACGGCACGACAGGACTCCCAATCACAAGATATCGCCCGTAGGAAACGTGGCTGGAAAATGTGATGCGACTGAAGGGAAATTTTGAGTCCCAATTTCTAGGAAAGTGAAATGTTTACATTGGATGTGAGTGAAGTTATTGTGTATGGAAGTTGATGTTGTGAATTGTAAATGGATTCACTGGCTACAGAAGCAGAGGAATAAATATGGATATTTGTGATAAGAGAGAAATCTTCGTGTTGGCTGTGTTATGAAGATGAAAAGACTAGCTGGAATGATGATGATGATGATGTGTAACTGATAAACACACACACACACACACACACACACACACACACACACACACACACACAAGCGAGAATAGGAATACATTTTGGGGGAAGCAACATCTACTTTTTTCTAAAATTTCTGTTTACCCTATTCCATTTTCGTCTCCCTTTAGCATACTCCACCATTTGCCATCCCTCTGCCTGCCTCCTCATTTACCGCCTTTTGCCTGTCACATACCTCTCTCTCTCTCTCTCTCTCTCTCTCTCTCTCTCTCTCTCTCTCTCTCTCTCTCTCTCTCTCTCTCTCTCTCTCTCTCTCTCTCTCTCTCTCTCTCTCTCTCTCTCTCTCTCTCTCTCTCTCTCTCTCTCTCTCTCTCTCTCTCTCTCTCTCTCATCCTGGCTTTTGTCCCTCGTCCTCCTCCCCTCCCTCCTCCCACCGGGGAGGGGGGGGAGGGGGTTGACTTATGAGGTAGCCTCCCTAGTCTGGCAACGCTGCCCTCCTCACACACCCTCATGTCAGGGAAGTGAGTTATGAGGTGCTTGCCTGTCTGGCCACACTGCCTGCTCTCACCACTGACACCATCGCAACAGCAACTCATTTTCCTCCTCTCTCTCTCTCTCTCTCTCTCTCTCTCTCTCTCTCTCTCTCTCTCTCTCTCTCTCTCTCTCTCTCTCTCTCTCTCTCTCTCTCTCTCTCTCTCATCGGGCACTGACCTCACTCTGGCGAAAGAACAAGTCCACACAACCATAAAGCCACTATAAAGAACAAGGCCTCTTGGTTGTAATATAATCAATGTCCAACCTAACCAACAGTAAATCTTGAGGTAGCCATTGTGGTCTTGACATTAATGTAATTCTTGATAACACGTCTCGAAAATAATCCAAAAGCTGCATAGAATTATTCAAGTATGACTATGCCAGGGAAATATATCAGTGTTATATAAATTATATTCAAAAGAATTACAGTAATATATCTCACTCCAAAATGCACAGGACATGAATCAGGTTACTGATTTAAACCTTTGACGGTACAATCGTATTTGTTCTGCCCACCGCCACATAAAGAACAAATGTTCAAGTGATCACTCTGATGGACCAGTAACTTGACTAAAATGGACACAGACATGTATAGTGACTACATGATTATAACAACCTTTTGCTTATATATAGAGCTTACCTCAGTGTAAGGGTGCTACATACAGTGTTAACTTTATAAAGCTGACTCCTGTATAAAGTTTCGAAACCAACTTAAAGTTTCAAGATCACTTGAATAAAGGGGGGAAACTTTTTTTTTAACCCTAAAAGAACACTGAAATGTCAAAGCATCAAAGTAATCTTGACGATGATAAACCCTTTGATTTTTTCCTTCTCTTTCTCCAGTTTGTCACCCATTTCTCATTCCCTATGGCATTCTTACCCTTTTCAGTTCCTCATCAGTCCCTCTCACGTCTCCCCTTCTTTTCGCTCTATTATATATCTTATCCTTTTCAGCCCTTCTTTCCATTTAAATTCTCTCATCTTTGGCACTCTTACCCTTTCCAGTCTTTCTACTCATTTTCTTTTGCCTATTGCATAACACTATTGCCCTTTCACAATCCTTCAATCCCTCTCACCTCTCTCTCTTCCATAGCATTCTTCCCCTTCTCAATCTTTTTACTCCCTTCTCTTCTCCATTCCTTAACACTTTCACCCTTCTCAACTTACCCTTTTCGTTCTTTCCACTTCTTTCACTTCTTCCAATTTCTAACACTCCTACTTATTTCCAAGGTTTCCAATTCTTTCTCTTCTCTCATTCCTTCTCTCTCTCTCTCTCTCTCTCTCTCTCTCTCTCTCTCTCTCTCTCTCTCTCTCTCTCTCTCTCTCTCTCTCTCTCTCTCTCTCTCTCTCTCTCTCTCTCTCTCTCTCTCTCTCTCTCTCTCTCTCTCTCTCTCTCTCCCCCTTCCCTTTTCAATCCTTCTCTCCCTGTCACTTCTTTCTCTCCTTTACCATTCCTTACCTACGTGTCTCACATAATTCATATCTCTCATCATCTCTCCTCTCACTTTTCTGAACGTTTCTTTCCAAGTATGTCTCCCTCTGTTTATTAGCTTCTTGTTCCTCGTCTTAACCGTTATCTTGCCTCCCTTCAAGGTGCTTATCTCCCTCCTCGACGCTCCCTGGGCCTCTTGGCACGTCTCCTGCCTCTTGGCACTGTGCCTACAATGTGGTGCTTCTCCTAACTGGCACTAGAGCCAGGCGTTATTCCCCATCTATCGTAACACAGTCTGGCTGGAGAGTCAGTTTACCGCCCTAATTTTTCATTTTCCTCTTGAGGACAGAGAGCTGAAGGATCTGAACCCCTTGCACACGACAGCAGAAGGGTCTGAACCCTTATTCTAAACATTAAAAGGATCAGCAGAACCTTTATACAAAACAAGTGGAGGATCTAAACAAGTGAAGGATCTGAACTCTTATGTAAAACAGCTGAATGATGTCAACCCTTTTAGAAAAAGGCTGAAGGATATGATCCTTTATACAAAAATGCTGAAGAGTCTGAACCCTTATATATAAAAGACAGCTAAAGGATTAGATCTCTTATACAAAACAACAATAGGAACTGAGCCAAACAGTTGAGGGGTCAAAACACATAAAAAAAAATTCCCAAATCCCAACTCTTCCGTAAATTGGCCTGGTGATCATACCGAATATGAAAGGCTACGAAACACATTGGCACTGCATGCAAAACGAATAAAAGAAATCAACCATTGTTGTTAACCTGTTTCTTGGTAACGTTCATTTGAAAATTAACTACAAACTAACATTTGTATTGTAAATTCATATATACGAATTAACCAGTTACTAGAACTCTCAGTAATGAAAAAATCATTTGCAAAAATGATCTATAGCAATATTTTCTTTTGATGATTATTTTTCAATATAATTAAACCAAATCGTAAATAATGTGATGAAAACAAAGAAAACATATATACCTTTTTCTGGTTCTCTTGCGTCAAACTCGTGAACGATAAATATTGACACAGCCTCAAAACAGATACAGGAGACTTTTGGACTAGAAAATAGTGATAGATTCTTTTTTAACGCCTTTTTTTTTAATTCTTTTAAACGCGTTCTTTTAAACGCCATGAAACCGGAGGATAAAAACGCCGGGGCATTAGGAATAAGGTCTCAAAAAACTGGCACAAGCAGCTTTATTCTTCCATGGTCGACTGCAGACATGCAGAGGTGAGTTAAAGGGCCAACGTGGTGTAGTGGTCAGCATTGATGATTTATCCCAAGCTTGCAGGGGTCGAGCCCATATGGGTTTGAATCTTGGGAGCGGTAGTCGTCCCACACCCAACACAGGTGTTCATCCTCCTGTGGACGATGGTCGATCAATGGTTACCCTTTGTTTCGGCTGGTGTGTGTGTGTGTGTGTGTGTGTGTGTGTGTGTGTGTGGATACATATATACAAATAAAGACAGGCTACATATGTCGAAGGAGAAGCAACGGGGGAACACGAGTGTGCAACTCTCTCTATGTAACAGACAAATAGCAAAGACAAACACACACACACACACACACACGCACACAGACACACACACACACACACACACACACACACACACACACACACACACGACCCTCTTCACATAATCACCGGAGCAGAGAAGCTTCCACAAGAGCTCTTGGCCACATATCAGCAGATCTGCGGCGAAGTGTGTGACTGTCTGCACATAGGAGTTACTGAACATCACGCCAGGCATCTTCAAAGACCCCTCCTCCTCCTCCTCCTCCTCCACCTCCTCCTCCTCCTCCTCCTCCTCCTCCTCCTCCTTCCTGCTCCTCGATATTTCGTATATTTGGAGGAACTGCGGGAGAATATCCCACTGGATGTAATATTCAGAGCGGAATATCTAAATAGGCAAGGAGAAGGAAATATGATCCATCTATTAGATATATGATACAATAGTTGTATGTTGGAAGAAGAGATGGTATATCAGCGATATACTAGAGGGAGATATGGTACATTAACAGTAAATCGCAGATATGATATACCAGCGATATACCGGAAGGAGTTATAGTACAATAGCAATAAAGTGATATTGATTATAACAGTAATCAATCGGAGTTAGATACAGTGTAGCAATAATATACCGGAAGGAGACGATGTGTCAGAATCAACCTGGAGATTGATATGATAGATCAATAGTGAATTGAAGGGAGATATGTTGCAACAGAAATAAATCAGAGGGAAATATAATTCATTAGCAATAAAACGAAAGTATATATATATATATATATATATATATATATATATATATATATATATATATATATATATATATATATATATATATATATATATATATATATATATATATATATATATATATATATATATATATATATGACAACAGCAAGATATGAATACAATATATCATTAGTACAACACAGGAAAATATAATACAACTGCATTCAGTTGGTGGGAGATACAATGAAACAGTAATAAGTCGTGAAGGGGACGGGTGGGGGAGATTTAACTCATGCCCAGTAAATCAGAAGGATGTATGATACAACAACAGTAGGTAAAAAGGAGATGTAATACATCCGAGGTAAATCGGATGGAGACATAATAAAAGAGAGATAAACCAATGATACACACCTCATATGCCATATAAAAGCACTTATAAACCATTGTGAAAATGATGTATTTCTGACGTCTTAAGTCATACACTGATGGTGACTTTCTATATGAAGGAAACTCATTACCTTAGAGGATTTTTCTAAATGTTTTGTACGTTCGAGGAATTATTGGCTTCGTGGCAGAATATGTTGGCCATTTTTCTTCAGCCCTCCAAGCTTCGTTATAGCGGAAGATAATAAGCTTTAGCTTTACTTAGCGTTTTGGTAAACAGCTATATCAAAGAAGGGGTGATTATTGACAATATGTAACAATGGTCCAATGGGACAAAAAATTATCCAGTCATCTATCAACCAGTTGGTAGTACACGAAGCTGTAATTGCCCAGCCAGTAATTAGGTCTGGTAAACCATTCCCATACTGAGTAATTAGCAAGTTATCAGTCAGCCGATGAATGATTATCAGAGTGGCTAGATATCTGAAAATACTGAGCCATTAGTGATAGTCCAATTGGTGACTTTATTCTCGGTAATCGTCCAATTTGGCTGTTATTCACTCGGCAAACCAATCACATCAGTAGTTTCATGATTGATGATAACCGGGGTCACTCTATACAACTCGTATGTCATTACCTGACCATCAGTGACCTAACAGAGAGCTGGCCAGGTGACCTACATCCACATGTCTCTCGCTGTTTCGTCTCGGTCTGAATTTTGGGTTGGAAAGATTGGATGGTGTTATGTGTGATGACGTGAAGACAAACAGAATTTTTTGACATTAGCTTTTTTTTTCTGTTTGTTTTGTGTGCGCTGCATGATAAACCGTTGAGAGAGAGAGAGAGAGAGAGAGAGAGAGAGAGAGAGAGAGAGAGAGAGAGAGAGAGAGAGAGAGAGAGAGAGAGAGAGAGAGAGAGAGAGAGAGAGAGAGAGAGAGAGAGAGAGAGAGAGAGTGTGTATGTTGCTTGTCAGGTTACACACTGTGGGTTAAGTACCACTATCTCTACACAATCGTCTTGAACACAAAGAATATAAAGAGATCACATTTGAGGAAAGAAGCCACAGTGGGGGAAAGAGCAACGTTGTCTACCTCTTCGTCCATGGCGCATAACTTATTCACGAGACGAGAATAATCTCTCCATACCATCTAATTCACCATTGCTCCTGCAGGAGACAAGTGTAGAGTGCCAATGCATGTGTTTCTCAGGAGAGGAGTTCTCCAGATGACTTCCACTATTGATAACGATGACAGACGACTTGTGCAGAAAAACGTTTTCTCTCTCTTCAACGTTTTGGGCAGAACGTTACTCTCTGTGTTCTCAGGAACGTCTATCTTGCTTCTACGTGATGTATATATACAGTTTAGATTAAGTAGACACTGCATGGTATCTGAACAGGACGCTAAAACTATAATGGCACTAATCACCATGATTGTATATATATATATATATATATATATATATATATATATATATATATATATATATATATATATATATATATATATATGTGTGTGTGTGTGTGTGTGTGTGTGTGTGTGTGTGTGTGTGTGTTTGTGTGTGTAATATTCCAAAGCAGGAAGCAGACTCCGCATGTGTACACATATCAACATATTATTATTCCCGGCTTGCGAAACGTAAACACACTCAGGTCTCGCAAAACACGAGACGTAACCCGATTTGCAGCTGCCCAGCCAGGCATAATAGACATTACTGAGGAAAATAACATTATGCTGCCGGGAGCCCGGGAGCGTAGGCCAAATAACTGTATCCAGTCCAATGAACCACAAGGGAAAGCCTCAACTATAGCGAACGAATCTGGAATTATTCATAGGTCGATCAGCACCTGCAAAAGGGCATTGAACAGCGGGATGTTTGGCGACTGTGTTGAGCGAAATTGAGATGACCGCCCAAAAAAATATTCACCTTTGTTGTTGTGGCTCCATGATACCTCCATACTCCCAACCCCAACAGGTAATAACCGTGGTGGCCAAGGATTTATAAAGAGGATGGTCAATACAGAAAGTGACAGTCAATACAAAACAATGGTCAATAGTAACCAAAATTGATAATCTTTTGGTGGTCATTGTCCAACCTGCCTTGCCCTATGTGTAGTCGAAAATTCTAGCTCTGTAGCAAAATCAAAGAGCGAAATGATTTCATGTGCTCATTCTCCTGTAAGGCTCAGACTGGGAGTGTTTAAACATGTGTGGATGTAACCAAGATGAACAGAGAGAAGAGATAAGCAATATGTTTGAGGAAAGAGACCTGGATGTTCTGGCTTTGAGTGAAACGAAGCTCAAGGGGAAGAATGGTATGGAAAAATCTTAGGAGAAAGTCAGGGTTTGGTGAGAGGATAAGAGCTACGGAAGGAGTAGCGCTATTCCTCAAGCAGGAGTTGTGGAAGTGTACGGCAGAATGTAAGGAAGTAAGGTCTAAACCGATGTGTTGTTGGAATGTCTGGTCACAGTCTTGTGGAGGCGATGGTGAAGATTTTTAGAGTTTTCAGGAAAAAGGAAACATTATATAGGTGAAAAGAGAGAGGTGAGAGTAAGTGAGCTTAGACGATAGACTTGTGTGAAGAAATTCCAGGAGAGATTGAGTGTAGAATGAAGCTGGATGAAGAATGGGAGGCACTTAGGAATCGTATTAGTGATGTCGTGTTGTCAATACGTGTAAGAGAGAGAGAGAGAGAGAGAGAGAGAGAGAGAGAGAGAGAGAGAGAGAGAGAGAGAGAGAGAGAGAGAGAGAGAGAGAGAGAGAGAGAGAGAGAGAGAGAGAGAGAGAGAGAGAGAGAGAGAGAGAGAGAGAGAGAGAGAGAGAGAGAGCTTTCCCACAGAACAAGTAATGATACATGAACAAAGTGCACTTTGTAGAAATTGTACAGGTATCTGGCAAAATCAGGAACCGTGGAATGAGATATTGGTTTACGAAGATCGCGAGGAATATCGAGGGGAATATCGCTCTCCGAAATATCTGGCTCATAAGACTGTATTTCCTGGATGAAACTAAACCACAAATATTAAGAAAACCTCACTCAACACTCAAAACTGAATGGACTGGATGAGATGCATAAGGATCAAAGATAAGTGAGATGGATAAGGACGAAAGATAGATGAAGTGGATGAGGATAAAAAGATAAGAGAATTGGACGAAAATGTGGATAAGATATGAGTAGATTGGAAGATAGATAAGGAGGATGAATTGTACTCACACCATGGACGAAGGTCATAGTTTACATCACTCTGACGAAGACCCAACAAAGGGGGGAAAGTAAACAGAAACTGTATGATCAATCCTCCCCTTAATTCTCGTTCGTTCATTCCTCCGTTGTACCAAAACATCTTTTCGTTCTTCCCGACGCTAGACTGCCTTTCAGAGACGAGGAGGACTGAAATTTTCATGCCAGACCGTCAATATATACATCAATGTGTCAATCTATTTTTTTGTTCTCTTTTTTTCTCAACTTTCTGGGTTATATTGAATTCCAAGAAAGCGCCGAGTCTCCATTCTTTGGCTAACTTGTACGAAAAGTTATTCTGGTGGAATGTGGTCGTTTGTGGGGGTGTATGGGTTGGGGGTGGGGGGGTGTGAATGTGGGAGTTGGTCTGGCAGGGTTTTATTTCACGGGTTTTACTGGGGAGAGAGAGAGAGAGAGAGAGAGAGAGAGAGAGAGAGAGAGAGAGAGAGAGAGAGAGAGAGAGAGAGAGAGAGAGAGAGAGAGAGAGAGAGAGAGAGAGAGAGAGAGTGAGAGAGAGAGAGTTATAGATACACACAAAGGAAATTCCTCCACCCATCTGGTCTTGAGCAACGATAAAGGGGAAGGGAAGGGAGGAATGGAGGGAGGAAAGTGTTATAATACCTATTGTCTTGTAACTACCATTTTCCCATTACAGAGAGGCCTTAATGGGCCACCATTCAACCCTAAGGGGACCTGACAGGGCTGCCGTATATTCCATGGAGGTTAAAGGGGCAGCCATCCCCCGAAGGGGATAAAGTCTGACTGAAAGTAACCCATTAAGGAAGTCTAAGGGGTCACTGCTCAACCCCTAATGGGATTTAGATGGATTACTCCTCGTCCCTTAAAGGGACTAGAGAGCATCATTTCACCCTCAAGAGGAACTTAGTGGCTGCCACTTACCCCTTAAGGGAGATCAAGAGGTTTTACCCACCCTAATCCCTCCAGTCAGTAACAGATAATGATAGATGTAAAGAAAAAAAGGTAGAATGAATCCACTCAACAAAGAACAGTTATGAGAACAAATAAAGAAAATTACCAAATGGAACAGAAAACCTGTGAAGAAATCTTGTGCATGTGTGAGTTTCAGGAACGTCAAGTGATCGGGATGCAAATATCCCCGAGTTGATTAGAAAAGGAAAAAAAAAATATTATATGAACAAAATGCAGACACAGAAAAAAATGCAGAGAGAAATAAAGATTCTTCTTCTTCTCCCTCCATTTCTACCCTCACTTCTTACCCTTCTCTCTCTCTCTCTCTCTCTCTCTCTCTCTCTCTCTCTCTCTCTCTCTCTCTCTCTCTCTCTCTCTCTCTCTCTCTCCTTCTCCTCACTTTCCCCCTCCCGTCCTCCCCCATCTACCACACACTTCCACGCACTTTCCTCTCTGATTAAAATGCAAATTTTTCGCTCAGCTAATTTTGCTGATCAAGTGTTTGCTCTTCTTTGCATGTGGTCGTCCGGCCTCAAACTTCGTTAAGTGATCTGTTTGATTTTTTGGTTTTGTTTTTCGCTTGAATTTCATTACTTTTATCGTCACTTCTTCTCTCGACGTTGACGAAAAACGCTTCGACAAAAGAGCGTTTTTAGTGTTTGGTGTTTTTTGGTAAACATTGGAGCAAGCGTGTAGAGTGGTGATGATGATGTGTGTGTGTGTGTGTGTGTGTGTGTGTGTTGTGAGTATGTATATACGAAGAGGAGGACGAATATATAGTATATCACACGTCATACTTACTTTGTTTAGAGCGAAACCTCACACGAGGTGTGTACTGAGAGCACCTAGGAAAAAATAGTCTGAAAAAAACAGTAGAAAATTTCCAAATTCCAATACGTAAAAGAACAATTCAGTGGTTTAGCCCCAAACTATCTCCCTCTATATCAACATGATCTAACCAACTTGTGAATAGCCATCAACAGTTCGTTACCATCTTCATAACATATCAAATACTTCGCTTTTGATAATGAGATGGTTTTCAGTAATTCTTTATCTCTTTAATAATAATATATCTTTCAAAGATTCGTCTTTCATAGTAAGATGGACTTCAGTAATTAATATATTTTCAGTAATGAAATGATTTCAATAATTCGGTTTTTTACTCGAAAGATTGTTTCGATCTCTCGTGAATAATTCCATGTTCATTTACATATGGAATTTTCCGTGAATCATATATGATGGACAAAGGGTTTTGATTCAATATTCCTCACAGCTTATGAGATATGGAGACACATAGACTCATAATGAATGAGGATATGATTCCGTTTTTGTTAGGAAGAGAATATTCATATCTTACATCCAGGTTAACGAAATAATTTTGTAAGTCCCGGATTTCGTTGCTGTGAAAATACTGCATTATATTAACACAAGAATGAGGAGATGAGACATGGTATGGGCCTTTGAGCTGAATGGGCGCCACTGTCTTACATGATTACTATGCTACTGTTGGTAACTCAAAGTTGTGCCTTTGTTACATCTGTTTCTTTTCTTACATCGATAAGCTTTGGAATTCATTACCTTCTCAACTATTTCCTTATTTAAGCCATGATCCTTTCCCTAACACAGCTAAACTTTGGAGGGCTTGACATTCTCATAGCTCTCCTAACAGCTGTCTTCTGACCCTTTTAAAAAGGCTGGAATTCTATATCATCGATTTTATTGTTATATAATTTTTTCTCTTCTCTCTGTGTTTACGTATCTGTTTAGTCCATTTTTGTCTTATTTGAAGTCTCACCTGGATGTGGTCCATGACCCAAGCTGGTACGTAAATGAAAAAAAAAAAACAATCTTTAATCGAAAGAAACCGGAAGGGAATGAAATCTATGAATGAAAAAATGCCAATAAGCATTTAAGGATTAGAACACGAAAGCTGAACCCCCTTTGATTAACTGAAAACAGACAAACAAGCAGAGATAAAGATTATTTCTGGTTATCTCATCCCACTAACCAGATGATCCTACTCTGAGTAGGTCTTCGGTAGTGATCCTGTTTAGGTTTCCTATTGTAATTATGTTCCGTCTAATTTGTATCTCACGTCTCGTTTCTCCGTCTTAATGAAAATCTTTTCTAGGGACCTGAAACACAGAGACTCTCTCTCTCTCTCTCTCTCTCTCTCTCTCTCTCTCTCTCTCTCTCTCTCTCTCTCTCTCTCTCTCTCTCTCTCTCTCTCTCTCTCTCTCTCTCTCTCAGCCTTATACCTTCCAGAGACCCAGAGTTTTAATGTATTGTTTGAATATCAACATTTTCTGGGACATACAAATAAATCATTGGCTTTAGGGCTTAAATCTCCTCAAACCAGAGCTCGTCCCATTCCGCTAATTACCAGTCTTCTCAAATCTCTGTATATTCTAATATTCTAATTATGAATATCCTCATAAATATGTAAATCCCCGTCTTCTAGCTATTAATCTCTTTACATTTGTATAAATCTCGGTTGTCAGGACATGAATCGCCTCATATCTGTGTAATCCCAATCTTCTGGTTATTACTCTATTTACATATATGTTAATCCCCATCCTCTGGATATAGGTCTCCTTATATCATATAAATCCCAATCTTCTTCTTAATCTCTTTATATCTATGTAAATTCCAATCTTCTTCTTAATCTCTTTATATCTATGTAAATTCCAATCTTCTTCTTAATCTCTTTATATCTATGTAAATTCCAATCTTGTTAATCTCTTTATATCTATGTAAATTCCAATCTTCTTGTTATTCGACTATCTAGATCTATATAAATCTTGATCTATCGATTAATCTCATTACATCTATATAAATCCTGATCTTCTGGCTATTAATCTCTGTACATCTATGCAAATTTGATCTTTTGGCTATTAATCTCTGTACATCTATGTAAATCTTGATCTTCTATCAATTAATCTCTGTACATCTATGTAAATCCTGATCTCCTGGCTATCAATCTCTTTACATCTATGTAAATCCAAATCTTCTGATCATTAACATCTCCAGGTTTATGTATAACTCTAGCTAACCTACTAAGCAATATAGATTGCTGTGTGTGTGTGTGTGTGTGTGTGTGTGTGTGTGTGTATGTGGGGGGGGGGGGCGGGGGCGGCTGAGGGCGAGGATATGGGGTGCAAGATGGGCACAGCTGTGAGTCACAGGTCCCACCTTAGAGACCAAACTCTCTAGAAACCATTGGTTCGATGGGGGAAGGCATTTGAAAACCACACCGTGCTCTATATCGTCCAGCGGCTCATGTGTGGGTTATCGTAAATGAAGTTATTCTTGAATATGATAGAGCGAGCGTTAGAGTTAGAGCTGTGTGAAGGTAAGGTGATGGTATGGTGTGTGTGTGGAAGAAGGGGATAAGTGCTTGGTTCTTGTGGTGTGGTTTCGTTAGACACTACTGGGAGGGTGGGTGGCGTAAGTTTTGGTAACACGATCTGGTGCAAGAGTCATATTGGGGTAACAGCGTGAAGGGAAGAGAAGTGTTGTAGCGTTGAGAGAGAGAGAGAGAGAGAGAGAGAGAGAGAGAGAGAGAGAGAGAGAGAGAGAGAGAGAGAGAGAGAGAGAGAGAGAGAGAGAGAGTATGACATATCTTCATGCATAAGTATGAACATATAAGTGTAATCCTCTATACACTCATACATACAGACATGCACACCTTCATACGTATCTGTGGATGTATAATGAATACAGTATACATCTGCACAGGAAGATACAGACTCACGTATTGCCTCAGGTACAAGAGTAAGTTTCTGACCATAAGGTGGAGAGAAACTTATATACTTCACGTGTGTCGTTGCATCACAGAATTATAGTCTCTGAGATTATTAATATCGTTTTCAATGGTTTCTCTACGGTGGAGAAACCTTACATTACTCCCTAGGGAGATATGGTCTCACCGACATGTACGCTACGAAGAGGGAAGAATACAGAAAAAAATTTTATTAATCCAACACGTAAACGTCTCTAAAACATCCGTCAAAAAAGATAGTTCAGGAATTACTTTTTTTATTCGTTTTTCCCCAGTGTATAATTCTGGATTATATATATTCCTTTATAGATGGAAGCTTAATGGAATACAAAATGAAGGTAATATATTGGAATATTCAAGCACCAAATTGTTCATAATTCAGAAAAATGCTTGTTATTCACAGATAGAAAACATAATTCACATTTAACTCCATACGTGAAATGAATGTCTAGCGAAAAGCATAGAGCATTGGGCATAGAGAATAGGGCATAGAGCATAAGGCATAGAGCATACGGCATAGGGCACAGAGCATGGGGTTCTCCGCTCCCATTTGGTCATATTCTTGGTGATACTAGCTCACCGTAACAGCGACAACGTAACGCACCTCAAAAAAAGAGGATAACACATGACAATGGCGGCAACTCGTAAAGGTGTAACAGTATAGTTGTCACACTAGAAGTGTGACACCATCATAGTGGGGTCACTCTAAGGGCTTCCAGGCACCATAAGCATGGGACAGGGTAAGAGTGACAGATCATCAGGGTGACACACAATAAGGGTGAGGAAGAGACCTTGGCACCGATGGCAGAACTTAGATCTTGGAGCCATATGACACCATGATATACAGGTATCAAGTGAGTTCCTTACGACTCTCATATCTTGAGCATCGTTGATACTACCCTTCAGCATGACGGTACGATCCTCGATGAAGAGGGTTCGACCCTTAAGTATGACAGTACGACCCTCGATCAAGACGTTAGGGCCTTTAAGCATGACGGGACGACCCTCGATCAAGACGTTAGGGCCTTTAAGCATGACGGGACGACCCTCGATCAAGACGTTAGGGCTCTTGATCATGACGCTACGACCCTTGATCAAGACGTTAGGGCCCTTGAGCATGATGGTACGACCCTTGAGCATGACAGCACGACCATCGAGCACGACGGTACGACCCTTGAGCACGACGTTTAAACCCTTGAGAATGAGGTTAGAACCCTTTTGCACGACGGTACGACCCTTAAGCATGACGTTTGAACCCTTGAGTACGATGATACGACCCTCGAGCACGACAATACCATCCTTGAACACGACGACAAGATCCTTAGGCATAATGGTCTGGCCTTTGGTCTTATCCTCAAGGGTTAGGTCAAAGTTCAAGTCTACGAGGTCACTCTCACTTCTTAAATCCCCAGATCCTTAATCCCTAAGTCAGTAATTTCTTGGTCATAAATCCCTACAATATTAATCCCAAGTTTATTAAATCTTTAAAGTCTATATTTTCAGAACTTCAATTCCC
>NC_092275.1:7916541-7934041 GCF_036320965.1 Panulirus ornatus | reverse complement strand
TCCTCCTCCTCCTCCTCCTCCTCTTTTCCACGGGGCTCCTCTTCTTTTCTCTTCTCCACTTCCGTGTCTTCCACACTCTTCGCTGTATCTCTCAGATGATCTCTCTCTCTCTCTCTCTCTCTCTCTCTCTCTCTCTCTCTCTCTCTCTCTCTCTCTCTCTCTCTCTCTCTCTCTCTCTCTCTCTCTCTCTCTCTCTCTCTCTCTCTCTCTCTCTCTCTCTCTCTCTCTCTCTCTCTCTCTCTCTCTCTCTCTCTCACCGTTCCTTTCCTTGTGCCTTTTATGCATTCTATTATCATCATTTCTCCAGGCTATCACTTCCTCTTATTTTAAGCAATCATTTCCTTCATCTCTCTTCCATCTCTTCTTCTTCTTCCTTCCTTCCTTCCTTCCTCCCTTTCTTCCTTTCCATCTCTATCTCTTCTTACTTCCATTATGCAGTCAATCCCTTTTCACCTCTTCTCCATCTCTCTTCCTCCTTCTTCCTTTCCATCTCTATCCCATCCTCCAACAGCTCCTCTCTCCCATCTTCCCTCATTTCATTTTCTCTCTTCCTCTGCAGTTCCAACCCCCCCCCCCCCGCGTCTTCCAACCCTCCCATCCTTCACTCTTCTCCCCCAGGTCCTCTCCCCCAGGTCCTCTCCCCCAGGTCCTTTCCCCCCGCAACGTTTCCTTTATTCCCCATCACCTTCCTGCTCCTCCCCATCACCCCCCGTCACTTCACCCCATCCTCTCCCTCCTTCACCCAACCGTGTTCCTCATTACACTAAGTGTTCTACCCTCCCTGTTTGTGTCTCATGGTGTTCATTGTCGTCTTGAGAGTTTAAAAGTTAGCTCTACCATCTCACCTTTCCTTCCAGTGTAGCCAAGTTCAGCATTTTCATACGATACTGGAAAATAAAGATCATAGATTTACACGATTGAAAAAATAAAGAAATACTTGGTCCGTTAGTACTTTATCTTCCTGTTCGGTAAACACAGTCATAATAGAATAATTGCAGAATTTAGATAGTTATCATCAGGTAAATAGATGATTATTATCAAGTAAATAAATAATTATTAGCAGGTAAATAGATAACAATTATCAGGTAAATAGAAAGAAGAATATGTGAAATGGTTTTGGTTCGTTGGATATGATAAAGATGACTAAACCCTCATCCTTAGAAACTGAATACACCAACTAGACTGACGTCCTGTACTTAGAAATCGACCAGAAGGCATTGGGTAGACACGACATGTTGGTTGACATATAAACTGGTTGAATACAAGAAGGTCTATTGTAGCAGATAACCAACGCCTAGTAGTTAAGGTCATAGGAACTCTTCATAGTACATAGTAGTGAGTAGTATTGGTTCTGAGGCCCTCTTTCAGACGCAAGCCTTTGTGGAGGAGCAACGAGAGTAAGAGAGAGAGAGAGAGTAAGTAAGAGTAAAAGTGAGAGTAAAAGTGAGAGCAAAAGTGAAATTAAATCCAAGTCACGAGAGGACGCCATCTCGAGAATCTCTTCTCTTCCCTCTGGCAACCTCCACTCCCCACAGCATGTCATAGAGACCGTCACAAACAGAAATTGTAAAGGAATATTGCCATATTGTACATCAGGGAATAACCATGAGTGAAGACAGTGCAAGAGATCGTCAGAAGTGTATGATAGTCAGTCAGTCTTGTGGGCAGCACCCCTGCAGTGCACCCTTGACTTAGGTCAGCACCCCTGCAGTACACCCTTGACTTAGGTCAGCACCCCTGCAGTACACCCTTGACTTAGGTCAGCACCCCTGCAGTGCACCCTTGACTTAGGTCAGCACCCCTGCAGTACACCCTTGACTTAGGTCAGCACCCGTGCAGTACACCCTTGACTTAGGTCAGCACCCCTGCAGTACACCCTTGACTTAGGTCAGCACCCCTGCAGTGCACCCTTGACTTAGGTCAGCACCCGTGCAGTACACCCTTGACTTAGGTCAGCACCCCTGCAGTACACCCTTGACTTAGGTCAGCACCCCTGCAGTGCACCCTTGACTTAGGTCAGCACCCCTGCAGTACACCCTTGACTTAGGTCAGCACCCCTGCAGTACACCCTTGACTTAGTTCAGAACCCCTACAGTACACCCTTGACTTAGGTCAGCACCCCTGCAGTGCACCCTTGACTTAGGTCAGCACCCCTACAGGACACCCTTGACTTAGGTCAGCACCTCTTCAGCACACCCTTGACTTAGGTCAGCACCCTTACAGTACATCCTTGACTTGAGTCAGCACCCGTTGGGTACTCTCTCGACTTTTACCCACACAAAGATTACTCTGGGAACTGTGTGTGTGTGTGTGTGTGTGTGTGTGTGTATGTGTGTGTGTGTGTGTGTGTGTGTGTGTGTGTGTGTGTGTGTGTGTGTGTGTGTGTGTGTGTGTGTGTGTCTACCATTAGCAGGTCTACGAAACTGAGGTGTTTTGAAATCAAATCCCCACAAGAAATCCTTGGCTTTCTGGGCTTAGGAATACATAGGATTTCTAAGAGCGACAGACCACTGGGTTCATATAAGACGCTATTAATGACAATGAAAGACATCAGAGATGAGGAGGAAGTTAATTGTAATCAACTCAAGGATTACAGAGATCTCTCAAAGATTAAACGAACCAGTTACAATTTGTATGAGTCTGCTGAAGAGGCAGTCATCCCTCCAGGTCTGTTAGAGGCTGTAAAATTAAAGGAAGGAAGCTTATTTCTTTAACTCCTTCAGGAGGAGGGTAAGGACATGAAACATAGTGGTGCTGCCCTTGAGCACAACTGCACGATCCTTGAGAACGACCGGGACAACGCCGGAACCCGACGGTACGGTCCTGGAACACGACGGTACGGTCCTGGAACACGACGGTGCGGTCCTGGAACACGACGGTACGGTCCTGGAACACGATAGCACGGTCCTGGAACACGACGGTGCGGTCCTGGAACACGACGGTGCGGTCCTGGAACACGACGGTGCGGTCCTGGAACACGATAGTACGGTCCTGGAACACGACGGTACGGTCCTGGAACACGACGGTGCGGTCCTGGAACACGACGGTGCGGTCCTGGAACACGATAGCACGGTCCTGGAACACGACGGTACGGTCCTGGAACACGACGGTGCGGTCCTGGAACACGACGGTGCGGTCCTGGAACACGACAGTACGGTCCTGGAACATGACGGCGGTCCTGGAACACGACGGTACGGTCCTGGAACACGACAGTACGGTACTGGAACATGACGGCGGTCCTGGAACACGACGGTACGGTCCTGGAACACGACGGTACGGTCCTGGAACACGACAGTACGAATATGTATGAAAAAAAGATTATACAAAGCCAGTGATCCAGTAATACATTAAGGTCTCCCCACGTCCAGCTACACCGTTGTGAGGAAGGAAGTCACAATCCACCTCCTTTACTGGAAAATAGAAAACAAGGTTCAGATTCCCTTCTCTTTGTAACTTGATAGAATGACATCATTCGTGGAATCTGTTCCCTGTACTGCCCAACCAGAGGTTGAAAAATGCCTGGAATTTGATTATCCGCTGAAACAGAGCCTGAAGAATTGAGTGAGTGCAGTAAATCTCCACGGAAACAAGTTAGACCAAAATCTCTTTTTGCGTAATGTTTCAGATGTTTACAAGTGTTTGTCAAAGGCGAGAAAACCTTATTAGTTCACTGCTATCCACGGAGCTACTTCCCATTTGGGATTCCATGAAGGGGAATCTTTCTAAAGGAATTCATAAAGAAATGGCTGGGGTTTGTGGACTCCCCCTCACTAGTTATCCTCATGGCTGGTATTTGATGATAATATGGTCAGTTTCTGATGGCTCTTTGCTACTTCCTTTAGACCTAAATTTGTGCAAAATTTACAAACATTGCAGTGAACTGATGCATCTCACTGCAGTGAACCTATGCATCTCACTGCAGTGAAACAATGCATCTCACTGCATTAGACCGATGAATCTCACTGCAAGATGTTCTATAGCCCCAGAATATTTGTGTAGTAGAAGAGGAAATATTTGAATATAGGTCACTGCATTCATAAATAGAGGATAAAGGCAAATGGATCATCGATGAGAGAGACAGATAGAGCTCCCAGGCACAGAAAGAACAGAGAGATACAGAGAGCTATCAGGCACAGGAGGAAGGAAAAGATAGATAAAGATACCAGGAGATGAATGAAGATAAGGACAGATAAGACCTATATATATATATATATATATATATATATATATATATATATATATATATATATATATATATATATATATATATATATATATATATATATATAGATAGATAGATAGATAGATAGATATTTATGTATATATATATATGTATGTATAACATCATTATACAGCTAGGATCGAACCCGGGACCTCAGCGAAACAGGCGAAAGCACTACCGCTAGGCTATGATGTATGTGTGTGTGTGTGTGTGTGTGTGTGTGTGTGTGTGTGTAAAAGGTGCAGATAAAAGCACAGAAATGGTAGCTTATCACATCTTCAATATACCTGAAGATTTGGTTTGCGAAGGATCTTGCAGTTACACTTTCCTGTATACTTTTCTCTTATCATCACAATGGTTCAACTGTGTGTTGTTTATCTTTCCTACTTTCTTCATTATCTTTATAACTGATCTCCCTACTGATAGCCCCCGCCCCTGCCACACACACACACACACACACGCACACACACACACACTCCTCATAACGACCGTAAACTCCCTTACCCACTTCATATACCAGACTTCCTCACGTCATCCATCTCTCTCTTCAACGGCCTCCATCATTTCCAACACAAAACAAGACAGTTTTTCGTTAATATAATCCACCTATGTTCCACATTCACCATAAATCTCGACATATTTGCATTCATTTGCATATACGTGCATCTATAGCCATCACGAACTCAATCCCTTTCCGATTCAAAAATACTTTTATTACAACAGATATGATCAACGCCACAACGAAAGTCATCCCACTCAAGAACTTTATCCATTACCTGAATCGTATGAACCAATGAATCCTTTGGTAGCAGCACACCACACCGCTCCTCCCACCCTTCAGACACATGACCTGAAGTGTTAAACCAGGTCATATGAAGTCAGAGGACCAGGTTATCTCCTCTCTCTCTCTCTCTCTCTCTCTCTCTCTCTCTCTCTCTCTCTCTCTCTCTCTCTCTCTCTCTCTCTCTCTCTCTCTCTCTCTCTCTCTCTCTCCCTCTCTCAGTTTCCAACGCCCCACACACCCACACACACACATACACACACACGCGCGTGCGCAACTCTGGTGGGGACACACAAGGAGGCTTCATAAACCAATTCACTCTTGCTGCTTCAGTGGATCTCGGTCTCTGTGTCTCTTGTCCGAATCCACGACGTCCTTTGTAGCTGGGCAGACCACGAGTATTGGCATCAGGCAGACCACTGCGTGAGTCAAGGGTCATGATGGCTGCAGTGAAACTAACGTTTACAGTGACACAGACTCTTACAATGACTGATGCTTACAAACTTTTTGGAGTTATATATATATATATATATATATATATATATATATATATATATATATATATATATATATATCTATATATATATATATATATATATATATATATATATATATATATATATATATATATATATATATATATATATATATATATATATATATATATATATATATATATATATATATATATATATATACATTTGAAGAAATCGTTTCAGACAACTTCGGTATGCTAACTTATCCGAAATTCTTCCCATGTCCACATCTTTTTACTGTATACCTTCTCTCTCTCTCTCTCTCTCTCTCTCTCTCTCTCTCTCTCTCTCTCTCTCTCTCTCTCTCTCTCTCTCTCTCTCTCTGCCTGGTTAGCTCACTGTGAGTTATGCTCTAAGTTGTTACGGACATCCAGTTTACGTCTTTGTTTGTGTCTCGTCCTCTCTCGAAGTGATCTTGTCTTGCGACATAAACATTGGTACGTTTGCCAGAGAATCAAGGTACGATAGCCATTATAAGATTTATGGATATATATATATATATATATATATATATATATATATATATATATATATATATATATATATATATATATATATATGAAGTGCGTGTATCTATCTATCTGTCTATCTATCTATCTATCGATCTATCTACCTTACTCATCACGTTTATCAACGCTTCTCTCCTCAGCGCATCTCTCTCCGCTTCCCTCACCCTCTTTCTTTCTCTCCTTGTCGAAACAATGCGCCCAAAGGTCACACCAAACATCCCTCATCATCCCCCACAATACAAAGGTCACGACCTGTGTGCTTCGACTTCGCGCTGGTTTTGTAAGAGACGAATGAATTCTTGCGATGGCAAGCGGGTGAACACACACCGAAACCAACCACCCAATCGGGTGATGATCCTGTGGGAACAGACTCCAGATATCAGACAACACCAGCTGTTACAGCCCCCCGCTCGGGGAATCGCACGCAAAAAAAGGACAACAATTTATCGGAGAAAATATTCAAAGAGGAAGAAAAAAAAATGGGGGGTGAGGATATTTTTTTTATAGACTGGAGATTAGAAAGATTCTCGGTCCTTTCCCTCTACGCGATGGGAAAACAAGGTACCAGTTACCCACAAGAGATAAAAAGTGAAACGAAGCAAACATCCACAAGTTTGGCTATCGTATACAGATAACAGAAACGCTAATAGAAAATGGTTCGGTGTGTCTCATAGAAAATGTTGGATGTGTCCTGCATAAGACGTGTAATTTATTCCATTCTATCAGCTGATATTTTCGAGCGAGCAATCTGGTGTCTTGATTTTTTCGATCTTGTTTTTTTTTTTGCCAATTTCTTCTTCTTTTCCTCCCTCGTGACGAAGATTGGGGGATCGATGTAGTTGATCTCCTGAAAAAATAGTAAAAGGAATAATAAAACTAGACTTACCCCGCCACCATGCGCCAGGCATAGCAGATACACACACACACACACACACACACACACACACACACACACACACACACCAGTGGTTTCTTCCTTTTATATCCACTGACTGTTCTACGTCTTCTGTCTCATTCTTGTATTTCCCCTGACGATGTGATCATTACACGAAAGTGCCCTTGGGAACATTTCGTATTTCATTTCCCAGTGTTATTTCTTTTTTGCATATATATATATATATATATATATATATATATATATATATATATATATATATATATATATATATATATATATATATATATATATATATATATATATATATATATATATATATATATATATATATATATATATATATATATATATATATGTCCTTAATTGTTATCAAATTTAAGGCTTTCTTAACTCTTAAATGATTTACATTTTACATGAGTAAACTCCACTGTTTACACGAATAGAATTATCCACTCTCCTCTCTCACCTGTGCCCCATAACCTCTCCCAACACCCTACCGTCTACACTCTCCCCTCTCACCAGTGCCACATATCCTCTCCCAACGATACACAACCCATAACCCTGGCAGGTGAAAGAGAGACAGAGCTTTCTCTCCCATGAACGAAGCTTCTCACTGACTCGGTTTCTTTTTTCATCACACATGGGATGTCTGGCGGACGACCACACACACACACACAGACACACATTTTGTTCCTTGAGAATTGACACGTTTCTCCACATGTTCTCTAGGTTAAAAGAAACCTCCGCTGGTGAAAAGAAACCTCCACTGGTGAAAAGAAACCTCCACTGGTTAAAAGAAACCTCCATTGGTTTAAAGAAACCTCCAGTGTTTATCACCGCGGTTCATACTGAGGTGATGGAAAGAGAGAGAGGGATTTTTTTCCCTCTATTTCTTTCTTTTTTTTGGAAGGCACTTCTCTTTCAAGGCCATTCCAGAAAACCAATAAGTACGAGAGGAAAAGTGTCTCTGGAATAACATCCAGCATTGGTCTCTTGTTGTTTCGTCAGCCGTGAGGAAATAATATTCACAGTCTTTACTGGATATTGCATGGCTTTGACATATTCTATCTATCTGTATATCTATCTTTTCCTCTCTCTCTCTTTGTACCTATCTTGTTTTCTTTCTCTTTCCCTCTCTTTGTTTCTCTTCCTATATATATAACTATATATATATATATATATATATATATATATATATATATATATATATATATATATATATATATATATCTTCGAAATGAAGAAGATGAAGTGAACCACAGTAGTAGTAAGAGAGAAGGAACCCTTCCGCCGCTTAGGTCTAGAAGGAGGAGTCTATCCCACCTGGGGAAAGCTCCGGTTCCGTCTCACCGAGTAAGTAGACGCGGGAGACAGCGAGAAAGCAAAATATATAAAAATAATAATATATATATATATATATATATATATATATATATATATATATATATATATATATATGATATATGATGATACAGCGCTGGTGACTGAGTTTGGTAAAGTGTGTGAAAGAAGAAAGTTAAGAGTAAATGTGAATAAGAGCAAGGTTATTAGGTACAGTAGGGTTGAGGGTCAAGTCAATTGGGAGGTGAGTTTGAATGGAGGAAAACTGGAGGAAGTGAAGTGTTTTAGATATCTGGGAGTGGATCTGGCAGCGGATGTAACCATGGAAGCGGAAGTGGATCATAGGGTGGGGGAGGGGGCGAAAATTCTGGGAGCCTTGAAGAATGTGTGGAAGTCGAGAACATTATCTCGGAAAGCAAAAATGGGTATGTTTGAAGGAATAGTGGTTCCAACAATGTTGTATGGTTGCGAGGCGTGGGCTATGGATAGAGTTGTGCGCAGGAGGATGGATGTGCTGGAAATGAAATGTTTGAGGACAATGTGTGGTGTGAGGTGGTTTGATCGAGTAAGTAACGTAAGGGTAAGAGAGATGTGTGGAAATAAAAAGAGCGTGGTTGAGAGAGCAGAAGAGGGTGTTTTGAAGTGGTTTGGGCACATTGAGAGAATGAGTGAGGAAAGATTGACCAAGAGGATATATGTGTCGGAGGTGGAGGGAACGAGGAGAAGAGGGAGACCAAATTGGAGGTGGAAAGATGGAGTGAAAAAGATTTTGTGTGATCGGGGCCTGAACATGCAGGAGGGTGAAAGGAGGGCAAGGAATAGAGTGAATTGGAGCGATGTGGTATACCGGGGTTGACGTGCTGTCAGTGGATTGAATCAAGGCATGTGAAGCGTCTGGGGTAAACCATGGAAAGCTGTGTAGGTATGTATATTTGCGTGTGTGGACGTATGTATATACATGTGTATGGGGGGGGGGGGGTTGGGCCATTTCTTTCGTCTGTTTCCTTGCGCTACCTCGCAAATGCGAGAGACAGCGACAAAGTATAATAAAAAAATAAAAATAATATGATATATATATAAATATATATATATATATATATATATATATATATATATATATATATATATATATATATATATATATATATATATATATATATATATATATATATATATATATATATATATATATATATAAATATATATATATATATATATATATATATATATATATATATATATATATATATATATATATATATTTATATATATATGTATATATATATATATATATATATATATATATATATATATATATATATATATATATATATATATATATATATATATATATATATATATTTATATAGATACATAGATACATAGATACATAAATACATAGATACATAGATATATAGACAAATAGATAGATAGATAGATAGATAGATAGATAGACAGATAGATTGATACTGAATTACTAATTGATTCTCCTTTCCTTGAAAATAGACACAAAGTCTATCCAATAACTTATTTTTTTGGTTCTTTCAGATGAGATCGTCATGTAGGATTTGGCTCCAACATGATAAACTCTTTGTTCTCCTGACCTTTCAGACAGACGTCCGTCAGCTGCCTTGCTCCCGTGTTACCCTGTGTGACAGACAGCCCATCATTCATCAAGAGGATTAGATTAACAGCAGCAGCTGCAGCAGCAATATTTCTGATCATAACTCGAGGTAAAAGTGAAGTTTTTCCTCGTATGTGTCTACGTAGGTGATGGTGAGGTCTCAAGGTGAAGGTACAGGGATGGTGAAGTGTCGTGGTGAAGATGCAGGGAAGGTGAGGTGTCATATTGAAGATGTAGTGATGGTGAGGTGTCATATTGAAGATGTAGTGATGGTGAGGTGTCATAATGAAGATGCAATGATGGTGAGGTGTCATAATGAAGATGCAGTGATGATGAAGTGTCATAATGAAGATGCAGTGATGGTGAAGTGTCATGGTGAAGGTGTAGTGAAGATGAGGTGTCGTGGTGAAAAGGCAGTTGATAGACAGTCACTTGAAAGAGGGACGCTTTACGATAAACAGTCACTTGAGAGAGAAATACTATACGATTGATAGATACCTGGGGAAGGAACACTTTACGATAGACAGACACCTGTGTGAGGAACACTTTACGATAGACATACACCTGAGTGAGGAACACTTTACGATAGACTGAGAGAGAACACTAAAACATTAACCCTACATCAGCTTGTCAATAACAGTGAAAAAAATCAGTAGCTAATTTCCTCTAAATATAAACATTAGACATGTTTTCAGAACTATGTGAATATGAATTTCTAGAGTGAGATGAGCTGGTATCGAGTGCCATCATCAGAGTAATCAAGAGAAGGTATTAAAGCACTTAGTCTAGTGATGGACCGAGTGGGGGAGATAGAATGGTGATAAAGAGGGTTGAGGAAATTTAGAAAAAGAAATGGAAAGAATATATGCAAATGGGGTGGAATGGAGGGAGATGAAGGAAGGTAAAGGAGATGATGAATGACGAATGAGAGAACGTCTCAAACACGAGGATAAGATTTGAAAAGCAAGACGTATGTTTGTGTGTGTGTGTGTGTGTGTGTGTGTGTAGGAGGTGGAGAGGACGTCTGCATCAGCGGCTGGAGGAGTGCAGCTGCTCCGGGCAAAGTTTGACCAGAGTTGAGCATTAAGGAGTGAGGCTGAGTTCCCCAACTTGTAGTAAACCACTTCATTCTTCTCGAGAGACTGAGTGGGATGTGCTTGGGAGGGGGAGACAGACAGCCTGGGGAGACTCAGGGAGACAGGTAGAGAGAGACAGAGAGACAGAGATCCAGCTAAGCCGGGAGACTAATTTAATCTAAGAGACGAGACAAGGCTTAATGGCGTCTCGATTCCCTGCTAGCCTCTGTGACCTTCATTAGAAAGACTTGTTTTTTTCAAACTATTTTCCTATTTTTTTCCTATTAATGGCAGTGAGAAAGTAGTAGGTGCGTCATTACTCAAGGGGAAATAAGGGGCCACTCTTAGTAAGAGGGTTCGAACCTCATAATCAGATCTTCAATAAAGCAGAAAGGGGGTCGTTGTCCCTCTTCTTTTCCCTATCAAGTCCGAACTTCTACTCACACTATCATCATCACCATCACTAATCACCATCACTGCCACTATCACCATCACTCACCACCATCACGACGATCACCTCCATCATCATCACCACCACCATCACCACACATATGTCACCACACTCACAACCACCATCACCAGCATCCTATCTAACACCTACACAACCACCATTACAACCACAAGTACTACACTCTCCACCATAACCACCCACGTATCCACAACCACAATCACCACCACTACCACCATCCACAACCACAATCACCACCACTACCACTACCCACAACCACAATCACCACCACCACCACCACCACAACCACTATCCACAACCACAATCACCACCACTACCACTATCCACTACCACAATCACCACCACTACCACTATCCACAACCACAATCACCACCACTACCACTATCCACTACCACAATCACCACCACTACCACTATCCACTACCACAATCACCACCACTACCACTATCCACTACCACAATCACCACCACTACCACTATCCACAACCACAATCACCACCACAACCACTATCCACAACTACAATCACTACCACTACCACCATCCACAACCACAATCACTACCACCACCACTATCCACAACCACAATCAACACCACTACCACTATCCACAACCACAATCACTACCACCACCACTATCCACTACCACAATCACCACCACTACCACTATCCACAACCACAATCACCACCACTACCACTATCCACAACCACAATCACCACCACTACCACTATCCACAACCACAATCACCACCACTACCACCACCACTATCCACCACAGCATCACCAACCTCAACAAACCACATCCTCTACCACAAACTCCTCCTCCACCCCCGGGAACCACACGTGCCACAATGGATGTGGGCCGCTTAGCTCCCCCTTAATGATGTAAGTTCCATGATGATAATAAAGAAGTCTGGGAGCGTGTACGAGATCCACAGCTGAATAATGTATTACTTAATCAGTATGGAAACTCACGTGTTAATTTCCCCTAGTGGGAATGAGAGAAATGCGCATGATTAAAATACTATTTAGAAAATTCTATTCAGATTATAGAAGCATGTGTGTGTGTGTGTGTGTGTGTGTGTGTGTGTGTGTAGAAATGATAGATGTATGCGTACTGAGATTACCTAAAGAAATAGATGGATTGTTTAAAACATAGTAAAAAAATAGTATCGTTAAACAATTAGATTACTTGAAACATATGTTAAGAAATGATAAAAAGTTCCTATTTATACTGGTACTAATATTTGCTCCTAACACAACCTAATATCAATCTCTTCATATGGAAAACTAGCTCACAGGTTTCCCCGTTTATGTCGTTCACTTTGCCAAAGGTTGACTGACTCTGGAAACCTCACTACTCGGAGCCTTGAGTAAGGTCAACCTTCGTTGCTTTACAGACTTCCTGCAATTCTCTGAAGGGGAACATGTGTGCGGCCAGCAGCGTCCACTGAGAGAGCCACACTGACACCCTTATATACACAAAACTTGTCATGCCTTCTCATGGCCTTTGTCTTGTCGGGAGAGAGATGAAAAATATGATGTGACTGGTTTTCTGTGTCGCACCCCAGGGTGTTGGTGTGTGGACCTCCCTGACCACACTGACTCCGTCGTGGTTTGGGATGTAGATCGTCTGGTTCTGTGTCGTGGTTTGGTATGTACGTTCCTCAATTGCTCCTCTGCCGTGTTTGGTAGATACAAAGAAGTCGTGGGAAACCATTCTAACGAACTAACAAAGTATAAAAACTCTTCCTCGTGATCCAAAAGAAAGGTCATGAAAGGTTACATGAATAGAATGTAAATACGAAGATTTTTTTGGGGTCAAAATGTTGAAAAGGAGAAAAGTTCTAATCATCCTCACGGTTGAAGTTTACGAGACTGAACAAGTGACTGAAGGATATCACCAACAAGTCTCCTGATGAAGGGGAGGCCAAGTGTGTTTCTGCAGTGGACGAGAGCCAGTGATGTTACACCAAGAATATCCAAAAATCCTCATATCAGTTCCTGCTTTCCAGACGATTAAAAGCCTCAGCTTTCCAGGATATCAAGACCTCATCTTTCCAGACTAATAATACCTCAGATTTCAAGACTAATAAATCCTCAACTTTCCAGGCTATCAAAATCTCAAATTTACAGACAAACCTAATATTTGTTCTCAAAACTATCAAATGTTCAACTTTCCAGGCCGTAAAATCCTTAACTTTTCAGTCAAATCCCCAGCTCCCGAAACCTCAGTTTTTCATGCTATATAAGATAATCAGATTTCCAGACTATATGAAAACAAAAATCAGTTTTCCAGGCTGTAGAAATCTCAAAATTCCAGAAAATCGAAACCTCAATACTCCTAAACTATCAAAGCCTCAACTTCTCCAGGGAATGTAAACTTCAACTTTTCCAGGGGATGTAAACCTCAACTTCTCCGAGGGGATGTAAACCTCAACTTCTCCAAGGGGATGTAAACATCAACTTCTCCAAGGGGATGTAAACATCAACTTCTCCAAGGGGATGTAAACATCAACTTCTCCAAGGGGATGTAAACCTCAACTTCTCCAAGGGGATGTTAACCTCAACTTCTCCAAGGGGATGTAAACCTCAACTTCTCCAGGGGATGTAAACCTCAACTTCTCCAAGGGGATGTAAACCTCAACTTTTCCAGACTAATGTAAACCTCATTTTGGCAGTGTAGGAAAACCTCCAAAACAACACATTGAATGTTGAAGACTTTGGCGAGAGCCATCCAGAGCCGCCAGGGTAAACAGAAATTCAGATTAGGTTCCCAAGAAAACATTTTCGAAAAGCACAATTCGTTGACAAGAGTTCAAGAAAATCAGAAATGTAATATTGCTGTTCGCAAAAGGATTAATGGGGCTTGAAGACGACCCTATTTTGCGTACTCCAGGAATCTTAAGGGAATACGAATTTTTCACAGAAGATTCACTTTACCCGACCCAGAAAACATGGATGGTGTGTGTGTTTGTGTTTGTGTGTGTGTGTGTGTGTGTGTGTGTGTGTGTGTGTGTGTGTGTGTGTGTGTGTGTGTAGGGGGGGGTGTTGGATGAGTTAAGTGAGTGAGTTTGATGCAAGAATTACCTGTGGATAATATTGCGGTCTCTCCACAAGCGGTCATGCGGTATCTCCGCAGTGGTCATGCGGTTTCTCAGCAGCAGTCATGCGGTCTCACCGCAAGCGGTCATGCGGTCTCACCGCAAGCGGTCATGCGGTCTCACCGCAAACGGTCATGCGGTCTCTCCGCAAGCGGTCATGCGGTTTCTCCGCATGCGGTCATGCGGCTTCTCCACAGCGGTCATGTGGTTTCACCGCAAGCGGTCATGCAGTGTCTTCCAAGCGGTCACGTGGTCTCACCGCAAATGGTCATGCGGTTTCTCCGCAGCCGTCATGCGGTTTCTCTGCAGCGGTCATACGGTTTCTCCGCAGCGGTCATGCGGTCTCACCGCAAGCGGTCATGCGGTTTGACAAAAACAAACAACGCGGTGATTATAAACATTCATTCTTGAAAAATATCATACATTTTGTGTACTATATAAATCAGTGTCAGACGTTAAGAGATATCTTTCACTATCTTAATCTAAGAATTCTTTTCCTAGTCTTTCAAATATGAAAGCAAATATTTAGATCATTTTCGAAACGTAATTAATGTGAAATTTCATTGATATATGTCCAGCCTTGATCGTGTATATCTCCTTCATATCTAAGCAAGCAAATTCTTGTAAGATAGTGAAATAGGTTGTGCGTTATTGATATCGTTATTCATCGTCTGAGATGAGGCAGATAAGATAAGAAATATTCAACAAATGAAAAGATAAATGACTTTTATGATTTACTTCCTTCACCACTGGATCATTTCCTCATGATGCACAAATTACTTCACTGTGTTCGAAACTGATTCATTCGAACCCTTTCAATACTTCTCTCATGAAAAATAACACGAAAATTAATTTCGTCTCCATGTCCTTATGGCTGTCTTTAGGCTGATTAGCAAAGTTTCTGGAGTCGAACTATCGCCGTTAAAGAATCTATTACAAGAACTGTGAAAGCGAGAGTTAGAGTTGGAAAAAGGTTCATTACGTTCGGATCTCGGTAATGATCCGATCGAAGCAAGTGAAGCAACTTTCGGAGCCAAGTTTGTCCAGCACATCAGGTCGATGTGTCATCAACATAATCTCTTAGTTTCAGCAGCCGAAAAAGTCTCTTTCCCAATCTCTTACCCTGGCTAGCCCAGAAGATCTCTTTCCCAAATCTTTTACCCTAATCAGCCTAGGAGGTCTCCCTCTTTCCCAGCCTCTTACCCTAACCAGCTCAATCTCTTTTACCTATACCAATCCAAAAGGTCTTTTGCTCAGTCTGTTATCTCCAGCATCCCCAAGAGGTCTCTTATCCAGTCTCTCACCCACAGCAGCACAAAAAGTCTCTCGCCTTACCTTCAATAGCTTATAAGATCTCAATCTCTCACATCCAGCCTCGCTCAACATCTCTCATCTCTTCCTTATGATATCTCAGCATCGGAAGTCCTGCCAGGTCCCCAATCTCACCTCCACGATCTCTTGTCTTCAGTCAAACGGTCAGACTGTCTCTCTGATCCTGAGTCACAGTCTCACTTATAATGGGTTCGTCTCTGTGAGCTCTGCCGCTAAATAACTCAGGACTCGTAATTAGGGCTTTGATGACTAAGGAATCTGGGATTAAAGTTCTGAATTGACGACCTCCTCCTCCTCCTCCCTCACCGTCTGGTGGCATGGGAGTTAAAGATACTCTCTCTCTCTCTCTCTCTCTCTCTCTCTCTCTCTCTCTCTCTCTCTCTCTCTCTCTCTCTCTCTCTCTCTCTCTCTCTCTGAGCCGCCGGCCAAAACCGAAGTGCCACTCTCTTTCGCACGTCGTCCTTGTGATGTATCACCTTTGTGTGTTGCGTCGCCCTTGTGTTCCATTCCTCGTGTTTTGCGTCACCCTCCTGTTGCGTCACCCTTGACTTACGTCACCCTTCTATTACGTCATCTTTTTGTTGCGTCACCTTGGGAGTGGCATCACACTTGTGTTGCTCCATCCTTGTCTTGTGACAATCTAAGGTTAGGTCACCCTTGTGCTGCCTCATTCAAGTGTTGCTTTTACCCTTCTGATGTGTTACCCCATTGTGTTACGTTACTCTTGAGCTATGTTACCCCCTGTGTTTGTGTCACTCTTGAGCTGTTTTACCCCTTGTGTTGCGTCACTCTTTAGAACAGTGGCCAGATTGCGGGGTCACCAGCAACACAAGAACCGTGACCTACAAGGTTCAGGAGGTCACCAGCAACACAAGAACCATGAGCTGCAAGAGAGATGACCAGAGCAGCTGGTGGACGGGCCTCAAGAAGATAAACTGGACCTAATAATTCATCAAAGTGAACAATATTCATCTTCTGGCACAATACACAGTGAATAATGGTCTTCATCAGTGAAGAAAAAAAAGTTTCCATTATCACAAAACTCAAAGTTTGTCCAAGTGATAAGATTCGAGTGTTGCAGTGTTTTTGTAAAACTTGTTATTTGATAAATGTTCTTGCAGTGTTATTGCATAACATGTTATTTGATAACTGTTCTTGTTCACAATACAACCTTCTCAGATGTATAGAAAATAGAAAACATACATAGATTTTGAAGGTTCTTACTACTGAGAAGAACTTGATGTTGAGACCGAATCTTAAGTGAAGTAAGAAGAGGGATGATGAGAGAAAAGAATGAGAGATAGGAAAACATATTCAAGAATTTAGGAAGAAGTGGAAAACCTTGCCTATGTAAAAGGGACAAGTCATAGCTGTTGGGAAAGACATGATGAAAATCATTCCAAAACTCCGATATACAGGGGAAAATTCATGATTATACATGTGTGTGTGTGTATATATATATATATATATATATATATATATATATATATATATATATATATATATATATATATATATATATATATATATATATATATATATGCATAAATAGACGTAGGTATGGATATGTGATTGTATGTCTGTCTGTCTGTATGTCTATATATATATGTGTGT
>NC_092275.1:7911541-7914041 GCF_036320965.1 Panulirus ornatus | reverse complement strand
GTATGTGTGTGTGTGTGTGTGTGTGTGTGTGTGTGTGTGTGTGTGTGTGTGTGTGTGTGTGTGTGTCTGTAGTTTATTATGCTATGTGGAGGTTCATGGCTTTTCTTTGAGATGTGTTAAAGACTTGATACACTTGATATACTATGTGGTTTATGATGATGAGTAGATAATTTTTACTTAGGATATTGTTTAGAATAAAGATTAGTTTAGGGCAATGTTTGATTTAAGGTATATTTTAGGTTTTAGGGTATTTTGCATTTGAGAGCAGTATGAAATGTATGGCTATAACTTCATTTAAGATACTATATGACTTGAAGTTTTGCTTGAATCAGGGTGTTAAAGTAGTTTAGGGAAAGGCTTTATTCATGGTACGATCTTAAAGCAAGGGAATACCGTATATCGAATATCGACTATTGATATTCACTGTCCGACATAGCCAGGAGAATATTCGATCATTTCGACTAAATATACCGTATATTTCCCTTCCTTTGTTAGTCTACCAACACCAACCCTGATACATTCGAGTGAATATCAGGTTCCCTCATTCGTTACTCAGTGAATATCAACTCAGGAAAATAGTATTTTCAAATAAGAAATCTTCTGAAGACCAGAATACAAAACGGGACGAACCCGAGTAAGATTTCCCCCTCAGTCAAAAACAGAAGACGAGGCAGAACGCCACTGTTAAAATATCATGCAGGCTGTGGGCCAGGCGCGATGACAGGGAGACGAGAATTGTGAAGTGGTAGTGTGGAGGAAAGGAGATTTCGCATGCCTACCTTCTGAAATAGTGAATGAAAAACTTTATATATATATATATATATATATATATATATATATATATATATATATATATATATATATATATATATATATATATATATATATTATATTATTTTTTTATTATACTTTGTCGCTATCTCCCGCGTTTGCGAGGTAGCGCAAGGAAACAGACGAAAGAAATGGCCCAACCCACCCCATACACATGTATATACATACGTCCACACACGCAAATATACATACCTACACAGCTTTCCATGGTTTACCCCAGACGCTTCACATGCCTTGATTCAATCCACTGACAGCACGTCAACCCCGGTATACCACATCGCTCCAATTCACTCTATTCCTTGCCCTCCTTTCACCCTCCTGCATGTTCAGGCCCCGATCACACAAAATCTTTTTCACTCCATCTTTCCACCTCCAATTTGGTCTCCCTCTTCTCCTCGTTCCCTCCACCTCCGACACATATATCCTCTTGGTCAATCTTTCCTCACTCATTCTCTCCATGTGCCCAAACCACTTCAAAACACCCTCTTCTGCTCTCTCGACCACGCTCTTTTTATTTCCACACATCTCTCTTACCCTTACGTTACTCACTCGATCAAACCACCTCACACCACACATTGTCCTCAAACATCTCATTTCCAGCACATCCATCCTCCTGCGCACAACTCTATCCATAGCCCACGCCTCGCAACCATACAACATTGTTGGAACCACTATTCCTTCAAACATACCCATTTTTGCTTTCCGAGATAATGTTCTCGACTTCCACACATTCTTCAAGGCTCCCAGAATTTTCGCCCCCCTCCCCCACCCTATGATCCACTTCCGCTTCCATGGTTCCATCCGCTGCCAGATCCACTCCCAGATATCTAAAACACTTCACTTCCTCCAGTTTTTCTCCATTCAAACTCACCTCCCAATTGACTTGACCCTCAACCCTACTGTACCTAATAACCTTGCTCTTATTCACATTTACTCTTAACTTTCTTCTTCCACACACTTTACCAAACTCAGTCACCAGCTTCTGCAGTTTCTCACATGAATCAGCCACCAGTGCTGTATCATCAGCGAACAACAACTGACTCACTTCCCAAGCTCTCTCATCCCCAACAGACTTCATACTTGCCCCTCTTTCCAAAACTCTTGCATTTACCTCCCTAACAACCCCATCCATAAACAAATTAAACAACCATGGAGACATCACACACCCCTGCCGCAAAACGAGAGGGGAGGATTTCCAGCCTCCCGCTCCCTTCCCTTTTAGTCGCCTTCTACGACACGCAGGGAATACGTGGGAAGTATTCTTTCTCCCCCTATCCCCAGGGAAAAAAAAAAAAAAAAAAAAAAATATATATATATATATATATATATATATATATATATATATATATATATATATATATATATATATATATATATATATATATATATATATTCCTGTGATTTCACGAGGAATTGAAAAACGATAAGTTCCCAAGTGCACTTTCGTGTAATAATCACATCATCAGGGGAGATACAAGAAAGAAATGTAATAGTCAGTTGATGTACAAAGACGAGACGAAGCTAAGGACGTTATCATCATACGACCTCACAACCTCTTTTATGGGATTCCTGCAACTTCGAAGCTTCCTACACTTCACGCAGGAGCAAGGCAGTGGAGGAGTTCCACTTCCTTCCATCCACTGATGCAGCGTCTTCAACCCTGAGTCAA
>NC_092275.1:7896541-7906541 GCF_036320965.1 Panulirus ornatus | reverse complement strand
TCCTCATTGAGTCATGTTCTTCATGAGGGAAGTTCCTCATTGGGTCATGTTCTTCATGGGGAAAGTTCCTCATTGAGTCATGTTCTTCATGGGGAAAGTTCCTCACTGGGTCATGTTCTTCATGAGGGAAGTTCCTCATTGAGTCATGTTCTTCATGAGGGAAGTTCCTCATTGAGTCATGTTCTTCATGAGGGAAGTTCCTCATTGAGTCATGTTCTTCATGAGGGAAGTTCCTCACTCATCCTGGTAAACAGATCCTCACAAACAAAAAAATCCTCATAAGGGAAGCATCCTCATATAGAAAGTTTCCTCATAAAGTTACATTCTTCATGGAAGAAACTCTCATTATTTCCTATATTCTAAGCCATAGCTTTTATATCCTGATGTTCTAGTAAGGCGCTGATTAACTAGAAGTTTTTTACTCAAAGGTTGTTATAAAAACATCTTTGTAAACACACATTAGCTGAGTCACATGTCTAAGGCAAATGCCCCATAGCAAGTTATATTTAGAATGAGTATGGAGTACCTAATTCTCTGTAACTCTTTCTCTCTAGTTTTAATCTCTCTGACTTACGTTTTCCCGCAATATCTCTGGTGCACCACCGTCTTCTCAGTTCCTTTACTGCTTTTGAATCTCTTTTTGTTCATTTATTACATTTATGTTGTGCTATAACTTCTTTGCTGTTACTTCCTAACATTTCTGTTGTTCCTTCTTAATTTCTCTGTCGTTCCAAATTTTCTGTTATTTCCTGTTTACATTCCTGTCCTTCCAGCCCTCCATTTTCTTTCTTTCTTACATTTCTCCTGTTTCTTACTATTCTAATTTTCCTTTCTCATTTACCTGTCATTTCTTTCTTGCATCTTTGTTGTCTTTTCTTGACAACTCTGTTCTTCATTACGCAGGTTTACCCTTGATCTGTGGGGTCCATGTCCACAATCCCAGACAATGGTTCCTGCCTCACTCTTTCGGCTGGAGTCTTCTCAGCTCGCAACGTATCCACACCACCTTGGTCGTCTGCCGACTTCAAATCCCCAGGCAAGACACGCCCTCGTGTTCTTCATCCTTTGGTCGTGTTCGCTCTACCAACGCTCAACACCCTAGACCTTAAAACTCCTGCATTCGAAATTCGTCCACTGTCATGACCACCCCAACTTTCTTTCCAGCGGAGTCTCTTGCGACACGCGCCAGGATGGCTTTTACTGCTCTGGCAATGGACTTCCTCCTCCTCCTCCGCCTCCTCCTCCTCCTCCTCCTCCTCCTCCTCCTCCTCTGCGACCCTCCGCAGTTCGTTGACTCTCAGGGCTTATCACCTCCAGGGTCTCTGGGTCCTCCCAGATGCCATCTCAAAGACCCACACTATCTGGAACCTCAATATCTAACAGATACGGAGACTCCCGTCCTCCCTGACGCCATCTCAAAGACCCACGCTACCTGGAACCTCAATATCTAACACATACAGAGACTTCCAACCCCCCAAACGGTATCTTAAAGACTCACTCTACTTGGAACTTTAATTCTAGCGCGTCCAAAGCTCCCACCTTTCCAGATGCCATTTCAAAGACCGTACGCTTCCTGGAACCTTAATATTAAACACATGCAGAGGCTCCTCCTATCTTCTTAGACATCATTTCAAAGGCCCATCTCCCTGGATCCTTAATCGAGTCCCTAGCATCTCTTGGGTGCTCCCTGAACCATCCCTGTCATTTGGTGTCTTGATATTCAACACCTACAGATTTTCGAAACTCACAGACACCTTGCCACAACAACACCCACAACAAAACTTCGATTTGCAAACTTTTCCAGGTGACGTGAACATTCCTCTGCGAGCCATAACTCCGTAACTGCTCCAAGATATCAAGGGTCGGAGTTTAGATACTCCTCTCTTCTCCAAAGTGAAGAGATTAACAGGGAGAAAAAAAAAGATGATCTATTGTTACCTTCCCTGATAGAAAATTGTCATGTCAATCATGATGCGTCACTGACTCTCAGTCATTGTATTTCATGTTCAGATGCAAGAGAGAGAGAGAGAGAGAGAGAGAGAGAGAGAGAGAGAGAGAGAGAGAGAGAGAGAGAGAGAGAGAGAGAGATTGACTCGACAAGACGGGGGACTGCACAGTGTTCTTTAGTTTTAACAATCGCAAACTACCCAGTTCAGCATAGTTCAAGATGATCACCCTCTACTGATAGAGTAACTGAGACTCGTCATAGTATCTATAACGTGTGATCGAATCCCTCACACTAGAATCAGGTTCACCCTTTCACCATGAAAACTTTCCAAGCATCTTGTGCTCTGTGAGGAAGAACTGCTTATACTAATCTTCTTAAAAGCCATAAGTAAATTAGTCGTATCTGAAATTACTCATAAAACATTTTATGAACTGTGGGAGAGAGAGCATCAAAGCAGTGTTGGTCACACACATACACACACACACACACACACACACACACACACACACACACACACACACACACACACACACACTCCTGATTAAATCTAAAAGCCACTCGTGCCGTCAGTGGCAACCTGCTTCATTTGCATATCATTATAATAACCATGTGAGAATATTGCAGTGGCTCTGCCTAGCGACTTTCTCGGTAAGCAACACGAGAGGATAACAGACGAGTCACATCCTCTGTTCAGACTACTGACGCCTCACTGCCTGGAAATATACGCCAAATGTGTCAGTTAAAAGACCGTTTCTCTCTGTTCCTTTCCTGTCTCTACATCTGGAACGTCGAATGCTTATTAAGGACATAGACTTCAAAGCTTTATTAATATCTTTTTTGTCCTCGAACTTGAAAGATAAGTTGTTTAAGTTCGAGAGTATATTAACTTTTCACTCATCTGTTCCCTTCTTTCTTCTTTCCACACTACTAGTATATCTTCTGTGTCTTTGATCTTATGACATGGCAAGTCTCGGAAAAGATCTAGTGGTCTATTCATGCCTGCGATCTTTTGAATTTTTTCGTTTTCCTTTGCGTTGTTTCAAACAGCAAGTGAATACAAAGTCCTGAACATGTCTGCAGGTATTTTGCCTCGTCTGAGTAATTCCCAGTAAATGAATAGAACAACAGAAAACCGTTTCCTGGAGGATCTGTACTGCTACAAGAAACAAGATGAAGACTTTTGTAAGTCTGAACAACAGTTATGTTACGATAATGGTCGTCTATATTGTTATAACCAACAGGTTATGGGAATTCCATGATTACGTCGGGGAACATGAAAGACGAACCAAAGGCAAACAACATTTCTGAAAAAAAAGAAGAGCTTTTGTATACATGGCATCATTATCTTCATGGCTCGTCCACAACACAAGAACTGTCATGAGAAAGTCCCTCTGGCTATTGTTAGATACTCGACCAGAAACGTGAGGATGTACCTAAGAAGTTGTGGGAAATGTTAAAGAGCATCGTCGACCTCTCTATACAAGCATCAGCAATGAACACAGCCACGGAGGTCAGAGAGGTCAGGTGAGCGAAATCGTATTGTCAGATATCCTTCCACCTTCACCCGTGGCTGGTCAGGAGAGATCGATCACAGAGAAGAGCCCACCACACAACGTACCTCACTGAGGAGGCACAAGTGGCCACTTCATCCCGCCCACTTTACGCCACACTGGGGACTATGTAGAACTCAGATCGCCACAGAAGAGACCCAGTGTCAGCAGTAACGGTGTCAACCTTGTGCATGTAACCTCACCTGGCTTCTCAGTACCCTGGAACACAAAAGGGCAGAGCTCAGCCAATCTACTAGAGAAAGGGAGATCTTGCCTCACCCCTCACTATGCACCCCTTTCTCTACACCTCCACAATAACACAGGGTCAGGGGCGATAGGGAACAGCGACTGATCAGTAGACCGAAATAAACAAATCACAGTAAATGAATCGTAAATATCCATGTGTCTCTACGGCCATCATAACCTTACTGTCTTCCTGAGTGAATGTGGAACTACTTTCAAGAGTGCCTACTTGCAATGTAGCTCCTGGCAAGACCGCTATGCTTTGCCCTGCTCCTGTCAAGTGCGCTATGCTCTGCCCTGCTCCTGTCAAGACCGCTATGCTTTGCCCTGCTCCTGTCAAGAGCGCTATTCTTCGTCCTGCTCGTGCCAAGAGCTGGTTTTGACAGCTCCCGTCAAGGGGACCATTCGCAAGCCACCTCCTCCTGTCATAAGGGAGCCTTTCGAGGGAACTGCCGCCTTGGGAAATGTCGAGACCAGCGACAAAACACATATACCACCACCACCCTGAGGGCGGTCATACCAGGAGTACTGACGTTGAGGATCAACCCACCACCTCACCCTCACAGTCGACCCTAGTCCCTCGCCTCCGTCAGGAGACGAACGTTGTGTAAATCGTGACCTTCGTACCACGTCGACAATCAGGCCAGTGGCGGAGATAAGTGGCGACGTTTGGAGAAATTGTTGTCAAGGTCCGTGACGAGGGTGAATTGCCGTAATTACTTCGAGAGCCAATGTGGTTCGGGTGTGTTTATAAGGGTCAGGTACAATGGCAGAGTTTGGGGTCTGTGTTCCATCCTGCCTCCAGGAGTTCCGAAGCCCTGTCCTCGCGTTCATTCACTGACACTCGAAGAGCAAAGCTTCGTACTGGGAAATCTCAGGTTACTAAGAGCGAGTCGAGTAAGTCTACGTATTGGGTGTGTGTAGTGATAAATGTGATATGAGAGAAATGTATGTCTTGTGGACTGAGAAACAGCAGCCCACGTGTGGGTGAAGCAGAGAGAAAAGACAGCTACGACAGCTATGTAAGTGAAACTTGACAGCCACTAAAGTGATGGCTCACTGCGATGCCCTCGAGTATATACAAGAACTTAAGTCCTTCAGTCACTCTACCCTGGACATTATTTCACAGAAAGTCTCAGTTTGCTGGAAGTTTAAGAGTTCAGTTCATTATATTCTATCGTTTCATTATACCCTACGAGTTCAATACACCCTACAGGTTCATTCATCTGCCAAAGGGAGTTCAATGTACTTCAGTCAATGTGCACAGGGAGTTCTCAGTTTTTGTAGCTCCAGCGTTCAACCAACGTCCTCGAAGGACCTGTCTCCATATTCCATTGGTTTTAACATTGTATTTAGTGAGTTCAGACACTGTACTCTCGTCTAGTCATTGTACCACAGAAGACGTTCATTGTTAGTGTGAGTCGCCGCTCATTGTGAACGAGGGGTTTCTAGTAACTGTGATCATTCACGTAGGTCCTCCTCATGGGTTTCAGGCATTGTACCTGAATTATGATGACTGAGGCGTTCACTCATTGTGTCTGAGAAGTATAATGAGTCAGGTTAAACAGGTTAAAAGCCTTCTATTCAAAGAGCTTAATGAGAAACCTCCGTATTCATCTTAGATAAGTCCAATGCCTTTGCAAGACTCACACCTCATATTACCATTAAAATTCCCGCTCTTTCATTTCCCACATTAAAAACGACTTCGAAAACCAAATATCTAATCTCATACACCACACAGTTCACGAGTTGGTAGGGGGAATATATGATTTTTCAATGAAATAACAGTATTAACATTATGGTTACTACTGTGCTTTTAATTTTAGATAACAGAGCTTTCATACATCCACACGTTCGAAAATAAATGAAAAACAATTTCCATGAAGCATATCGTGATAGGGATTATTATTATGCCTCTTTTTACGGTGAAAATATCCGGAAAATATATACGATAAAACCGAATATCAGCGCCTATATATTTGGCATAGGAATTTTTCAAAGGATTTTTGAATGTGATTAGTTTGACGTGGTGACAGACAGACTTCCCGCTTTTTCACTCACCATTTTCTTCTCTCTCTCTCTCTCTCTCTCTCTCTCTCTCTCTCTCTCTCTCTCTCTCTCTCTCTCTCTCTCTCTCTCTCTCTCTCTCTCTCTCTCTCTCTCTCTGCTCTCCTGTCAGTAGCTTTGCTTATGGGTGAGAGAGGGAGGAGTTCGAACCCCTGAGGGAGCACAGGGAAATATCCTGGTTACCAGGCGAAATTCCCTTGTCGTCCCTTGTTGACCGAAACTTTTATCTTTAGATGAATGTTAGTTAGAGGCCTACGGGCAGCAGGTGAGGGGAGATAAGGGGAGTATAGGGACTAGGGTGTGAGGAGGAGGAGAAGGAGGAAGAGGAGGAGGAAGAGGAGGCCCTGGAAGAAAGGTAGGCTAAGGAACTGATGGGAGGAAAGACTGAATAAGGACCCTCTATCCTTTATCTTTCTCCAACGCCTTTATATTCCAAATCTTTATCTATTTCTTTCTCTTCCTTTTACCTCCCCTTCTCTTCTACTACTTCTACCCATCTTTAGCTTTCATTATCTCCCTCCCCTTTCCCTCTATCTACCTTGCCTCAGATCGACAGGTCGCCTCAGGTCAACAATAGGTCGTGATAGAACATCGACCCGCAGCTGGGCTGTGTTGATCTTGTGACGTCATGTTGTTGATGCTGCCCTGTTGTAACAGCTGCTGCTGTTCATCCCCCCTGCTCCTCTGTGCAGTTGCTGTTCCTATCCAACTGCGTTACGCTGTTCCCAACGCGCTTAGCCGGAACTAGGAACTGTGTTACTTCCGTCTCTGATCTAATGCAGCAGTATTTTGGCTCTTCAGCATTCTTGATGTTCTAAATCAATTATCAGTTACTTCAAAATGAAGTAACTCTTCAACGAAGACTTTCATGGAAGATACATTATCTTATATCTTCTCCACCGCCCCCCTTCTGCCCCTTCGGCAGGAGCGGCGCCCCTGGGGGCTCATTACCACACACTGAAGGCACATTTGTCGTCCTCTCGTGTGGAGTCCCTGGGCCATTGTCTAGCAAGCGGCCATACAACCCTGGTCTATATAACCCAGGCGTCATAACTCACCTAAACATCTCCTTCATCCTTGCCTCTGTGCTGGGGATCCTTTACTGTGGATTGCATTGGCCCTAGCGTTTCTGGGATGCTTGTATTACCCGTAAACTGAAATGCTTCTATTTCTGTTTCTCTAACGGCACGTCGAAGCGTCTCATGTACAATATACAAAAACGTTTGGTGACTATATTTTGTATATGTACATTATTTCTGATCATCCACAAAAATAGACAAATAGATAAATGAAATATAAAAGACTGTAAAAGAAGAAAAAAGTGCAATTGTATGTTTATTGCAGAGCTATTGTATAAATGGAATATGTTTCTAGTTTTCCATTTTTTGTGATAAAAGAGAAAAACGCAGGCATTTGTTTAGGATGGAAAATATCCGAATATTCCCCATGATCAATCTTCAGTAACACCTGTAAGAATATTCTCCCATAATCGAATATTAAAAAGTTGGTTATTGATTATCTTTTCCTCATGCCAATATCTCTCGAAGGAATCATTCTCTTTAATGCCCAACCGAATTAAATGAAACATTTGGATAAGTTTTACAATGTTTCCGCTTCATATCACCATGTTATTGTCCAATAACAAATTAGTTACAACCCTATTAAGTTTTCCTTGTTTTCTCAATTGCAGAAATGCCACCACAGGCAAAAGTAAAATACGTAAAACAAAAACAAACAAATAGACCCTTGAAAACATAAAATGAACACAGTTGTTTTCTAGTTTCGAAAAGATGTCTAACAAATAAAATTGTGTTACATGTACAATGACGTATAGGTGGAAAGAGAAATAGTTATCTGAGAGGGAAAAAAATGTGTACGGTTACAGGTATCGCGACCTCAATAATGTTATATGGTTGCAAGGTGTGGGCTATATAGATAGGGTTGTGTGGAGGGAGGGTGGACGTGTTGGAAATGAAATGCTTGAGGACAATATGTGGTTTGAGATGGTTTGATCGAGTAAGTAATGAATGGGTTAAGGGAGATGTGTGGTAATGAAAAGAGTGTGGGTGAGAGAGTGGAAGAGGGTGTGTTGAAATGGTTTTGACATATGGAGAGAATGAATAAGGAAAGATTGACAAAGAGGATACATGTGTCAGAGGTGGAGGGAACAAGAAGAGGAGGACCAAATTGGAGGTGGAAGGATGGAGTGAAAAAGATTCTGAGCGATCGGGGCCTGAACATGCAGGAGGGTGAAGGGTATATGCACGGGACAGAGTGAAGTGGAATGATGTGGTATACTGGGGTCGACGTGCCGTCAGTGGACTGACCCAGGGTTTGTGAAGCGGCCAGGATAAGCCATGGAAGGTCTTTGGGACCTCGTTGTGGTGCATTACACACGACAGGTAAAGAATGAATGTAAGCGATTGTGGCTTTCTTCATCTGTTCCTGGCACTACCTCGCTAACGCGGGAAATGGCGATAAAGGAAAACACACACACACACACACACACACACACACACACGCATACACACATGTACAAGCACACATACACATATACACACATGCACACAATATCTCTCTCTCGTAATTCCCCACAACAGTGAACACCGTCTATGCAAAACCAGCTCCCAACACTACTAGCATCAGTTTCTACCAGCGTATCCCCTTGTGGGCAAGCTCCATTACCTTCTCTAATAGTTCTAACCGACACATTCATATCTGTTTCTCGTATATATATATATATATATATATATATATATATATATATATATATATATATATATATATATATATATATATATATATATATATATATATATATATATATATATATATATATATATATATATATATATATATATATATATATATATATATATATATATATATATATATATATATATATATATATATATATATATATATATATACACACGCAAATATACATACCTACACAGCTTTCCATGGTTTACCCCAGACGCTTCACATGCCTTGATTCAATCCACTGACAGCACGTCAACCCCGGTATGCCACATCGCTCCAATTCACTCTATTCCTTGCCCTCCTTTCACCCTCCTGCATGTTCAGGCCCCGATCACACAAAATCTTTTTCACTCCATCTTTCCACCTCCAATTTGGTCTCCCTCTTCTCCTCGTTCCCTCCACCTCCGACACATATATCCTTTTGGTCAATCTTTCCTCACTCATTCTCTCCATGTGCCCAAACCATTTCAAAACACCCTCTTCTGCTCTCTCAAAAACGCTCTTTTTATTTCCACACATCTCTCTTACCCTTACGTTACTTACTCGATCAAACCACCTCACACCACACATTGTCCTCAAACATCTCATTTCCAGCACATCCATCCTCCTGCGCACAACTCTATCCATAGCCCACGCCTCGCAACCATACAACATTGTTGGAACCACTATTCCTTCAAACATACCCATTTTTGCTTTCCTGAGATAATGTTCTCGACTTCCACACATTCTTCAAGGCTCCCAGAATTTTCGCCCCCTCCCCCACCCTATGATCCACTTCCGCTTCCATGGTTCCATCCGCTGCCAGATCCACTCCCAGATATCTAAAACACTTCACTTCCTCCAGTTTTTCTCCATTCAAACTCACCTCCCAATTGACTTGACCCTCAACCCTACTGTACCTAATAACCTTGCTCTTATTCACATTTACTCTTAACTTTCTTCTTTCACACACTTTACCAAACTCAGTCACCAGCTTCTGCAGTTTCTCACATGAATCAGCCACCAGCGCTGTATCATCAGCGAACAACAACTGACTCACTTCCCAAGCTCTCTCATCCCCAACAGACTTCATACTTGCCCCTCTTTCCAGGACTCTTGCATTTACCTCCCTAACAGCCCCATCCATAAACAAATTAAACAACCATGGAGACATCACACACCCCTGCCGCAAACCTACATTCACTGAGAACCAATCACTTTCCTCTCTTCCTACACGTACAAATGCCTTACATCCTCGATAAAAACTTTTCACTGTTTCTAACAACTTGCCTCCCACACCATATATTTTTAATACCTTCCACAGAGCATCTCTATCAACTCTATCATATGCCTTCTCCAGATCCATAAATGCTACATACAAATCCATTTGCTTTTCTAAGTATTTCTCACATACATTCTTCAAAGCAAACACCTGATCCACACATCCTGT